>NC_090736.1:12742872-12762872 GCF_036898095.1 Palaemon carinicauda | reverse complement strand
GGGCAGGACATATGGCCTCATGAGAATGACAGATAATTGATGGACATTAGGATTAGCAGGATGGGTCACTAGAGATTGTAAAAGAAGCAGGGGAAGGAACAGAAGACGATGGATTGACGAGCTAAGAAAATTTGCAGGTATAGACTCGCATAGAGAGACCATAAAGACGCAAGTGGAAAGACATGTCCAAGGCCTTTGTCCTGTAGTGAACTATAGTTACGGCTGATGAAGATGATGACATACATACATATAGTATATAAGCCTTTCAACTTTAGAATGGATATCTCTTGAAAAAAATCAAGAAAATAGTCAATGGTACAGTATATAAAAATTTAACTGCTAAACTCTTAATGAATTGCAACAAAATATAAGCGATTTCACTCACATACTTGGAAGATTCGTCAGAAGCATATCAAACACATATACATACTAGTTCTAAAAACTGCCTATGGCAGGAAATTCCAATGCAATACACCCCAAGACTAATTGACAACTCAAGAAAGATTGTAATTCTCTTGGGGATAAGAAATTCCTCAAAATAGCAGACAAGCCTCTTTCCCCATGCCAATGGCAATCATGTCAAGTCAATCTTTAAATGAAGACTGTTACTGTGGTCATATAAAGTAGTACTGACTGTTCGGCCAATTGCCTAGATGGTTCTTCCACTGGTAACTCGATAAAATGGATTGGTTTTAGAATCATGGATATGGACTATATAGCCCGGCATTGGGCTAGTGAGACCTCAATGCCCAAGAATATCGAGTAAAAACCGAGAATAATGTTATGAGGTAAAATTTAGAAGAGGTTAGACAAAAATATGGAAGATAGGAAGCAAAATTGGAGGTAAAGTAGAAGGATATAAAGCAAGCTCAGCAAAGGGCAGAAAGAATGCTGCAAAGACCATTCAGTAACACCTAAAGTTGTGAGGTACACTGCTGGCACTAACCCCTCCCCCCTATGACTCAATGACATGGCTAACTGTACTGGGTATCATGTAATAAATTTCATAATCACTCAATGAAACCGTAATGGTGTTAAAGCCTTTTGCAGCATGAAAATATGACCATGATATAACACCCAAAGAGACTACGTTAGATCAAAATATGCTGCACATGTGCTCACTGATATAAAGAGCTTGTAGAAAAACTTGCTACCTTTATCTTAAAAGTACCCTAAACTTGATAAGAATGGAACGTTCCTTATAAAAAATTTATACTTTTTACATTTGATCACATCAATTAAACAAAGGCAGATTAATGTGCAAAATTATACAGCAAAACAATAATACAGTTACATCATTAAATAACACTCATAAATGGTCTTAGTGAATTAAAATCTAGAATTTAATGGAAATTCCCCTCCTCTTATATATATATAAAAAAAAAAATACTTCCTACCCATAATATACCAATTTGATTAAGCTAGATAACAGTACTTTATCATTATCAGTATTGTAAGAAAAAAGTTAAAAAACCACAGTTACCTAATTTTAGCTCCATTCTGTCACTCAAACAACTATAAGCACTCTGTGATATTCATCCAAGTTTTCTATATACTTTACATTTTGTGTACCAAAGAATAATGCCCCTTCTATATGCTGTACTGTATTTCTTTACCAATTGTTATTAAGAGTCTCCATTATCACCAAATGCATGCATATTGCTTTTACAATTTGAAATGTTAATACTGATAGAGCAGTAACCTGTCTCTCTGCAGAATTATCTTTGATAGAATAAGCATTATTCTACAGCCCTACAATTTTTAGTTTCAATATCTTTTTCATATTTGGCATTAAATTTTACTCTGAATATGATAGGTCTTAAGTGTAAATCTCTGTTTACTTAGACCCTAAAATTTTTCTGATTAATCATAATTACAGTTTTCTGCATGGTATATGGACAGCACATACTGTATACTAATTTTTCTTTCATGGTATAGTATATGTAAACTAAGTTTAATTTACTATTTTTAATGAATGAAAACAATCAATGATCAATCAGGTACAAAATCTAATAGTTACACGTGTAAATAGTGATATGTTTATTGTGCCTTATCCTCTTGAACTTATTCTTTAAAAAATTATAATCCTAGTTATTCAACTGCTTTAACTTCATACAACAAAATACTCTTCACTTTAAAATCTAAATCATAACATTACAAAAATACATGGTATATAAGTAAGGTTTCTTTATCTTTTTTGCAGGCTGTAAATGTGTGCTCAACAAACTAATACGTATTCATGTTTGTCCATAGATTCGTCATCGACACCTTCAGGCAAACAAAGCTTTCTACGCCATCTGCCTAGTAGTAGTAGCATTACTATTTACATTCATTCTCAACACAATACCATATGAGAATTCAGTATTTTCAAAAGTTGAGATTAATGGTACATTCCTAAACGCGATTGAAAATAGTTGGGGAAAAAGTGAATATGCAGTAACAAAGTCTAAGAAAGCAAATGCAGAATTAGTACACACACATTTACCAAGAAGCAAATCACCAGATAAGAAAACAAATAAAGATATGTTACAGAGCTACCAGGCAAGGAATAGCAAATCAAGCTACCACAATTCTTATAAAATTGAGATGGACGATGACACTGGATCTGATTTTCAAAATTCACCGTTGGAATACTCAATTACACTCTTAAAAGAAAGTATTGAACAAACACACAAGGCTGCTTTACAATATCTGAGTCGATTTCATCTTACAACAAAGGCCCCAAATAAAGTAATTTACAGCAAGGATAAAGCACATTTGAACACCCAAGAGTATGAGCCCTCCGTTACTCCAACAACCTCTGCATTAAAAAGAGAGATATCTCCGAGACAAAAAAATGTAAAAAGTCAAATTAATTACGAAGAGATAAAACAAAACATTGTGAGGACTAAAAGCTTAACAAACAACTCGCTACAAGATAATGAATTTCATTCTATTAGTTTAAGAACTACAATGGCCCCTTGTAATTGTTCAAGAATAATAAAACCCAACTTTACTCCATATCCAAATACAAAATGGACTGAAACACAAATCTTGCAAAAGATAAATGCCACTTTTGGAGATTCAACATGTAATGATTGGGCCACTATGCGTGGCTACAATCAAAAGGTAAGTAGAATGTGTTTGCTGAATGTCTATTCAACTATTGGTTATTAAAAACCTTATAACTTTTCCTAAAAAGCAACTAAGCAGTAATTCCTGTATTCAATCCTTCTAATTCGTCCCACTGCTGCTTGGGTCAAGTGCAGGCAGCAATTGAAAAATGAACCTTGAAAGCCATTGGTAAGATGACATATATCTGTTTATGAGGTAACCTTTGAATCACTTCCTACTGAGTTCATTAAATTATTAACTGTAATATAAGAAAAAAATTATTCCATTACCCATATCTGCAATATTAATAACATTGAAATATACTAAATACATCTTTTTTCTAGGTAATAAGTTACAGTCTATTTGGAAAATTTCTTAATGAGTACTACAACAACACGCCTTCAATTATCACCCAAATATCTTCCATGTATCCTGGATGGATCGTCCGGATTTATCATGACCTGAATCTTGGCAGAGCAGAAGAAAAGGAGTGGGTCTGTTCCCTCATTTGTGAATATTCTCACGTAGATTTCTGCTTTGTCAAAAACTTGACCGGAGGTAATTACATATGAAAATCTATGTATGCTATCACATCAACAATTGCAACATTTTATTGAATCTAAATTTAACAGTTGCATAGTCTAAACCTAAGAAACTTTAGTGCATACTGCCTAATTCTTAGCTGGTACCTACACTTTCTAATATCAAACTACCTCTTTTAAATATTTTTATTTATTACTTTCAGGAGGAAATTGTCAATTAATAACCATTTAAATCCAATACATGACTATCATGTTCCCAAATATAATATTCAGGGACTATACATTTTAGTTTTAATATGTTAATATTTTGGGTCATTTGAAATTTGGTTAAAAAAAATCCAATCACTTTTTTTCTCCAAAGTTATCACACTTGACATTAATTACCCAGTACTGTACTTATTTTATACTTACAAATTTTTCAAAATAACATTGAAATTAATTATTTAAATAGACATATTTCAATGTAATAATATCAAATTAGTAGGAATTATAATCTGAGCCAAGAGCAGTGAATCCTTACGACCAGAAGAATCCAAAGCATCATAAACTAATGCACAAATTTTCAAAGATAACAATCATGCATTTACATAAGCTTCAATTTCAATAGGCCTAGGAGACATAAGCTGGACCATAGGATCTGTGTGGAGAATCAGTGTTCTGGGGGACCCCCTGGTTACCCAATATTTGATTAGAGACATGGACTCTCCTATATTACAACGAGAAGTTACTGCAGTGAATGACTGGCTTTGGTCACACAAAGTACGGACAGCATTTCCACTCATATTTTACGCACATTTCAGTTGCTTCAATTTCAAGGCAGTATCTAAACACTTAACATTTCTTATTCATCTTAATATTAATTGAGACTTTAGTTCAAATCTGCTAGATCATGATCCAATTATCCATGCATATTCAATTCCATTCAAATATGAAAAACCCTGACCCAATTACTTATGACAATTCAAAACTTTTAAAAATCTTAAATAACAAAAGAATTTTGTTACAGTGCTTTCACTTCATGAGAGATAACATCATGCATAATCAACCCATAATGGCTGGAATGTGGGGAGGCTGTAATTCTTTTTATCCTGATGCAATGCCAAGACTCAGAAACACAGTTTTCAGGTGGTCAAACAAATCTGTATCACACTATTCAAGAGACCAGATCAACTTCTCTGTAAGTAAAAGTTTCTGTAGTCAATGGTAATTACAAAGAAATGACCGAATTTAGTGGTACTGTATAGCATGAACTTCAAGAAATTGCTTAGTATTGAATGCAAAAATTTAACAAGGATAAAATTTTATTTTCTAATAATCAAACATTTCCCCTTAATTTCTTCAAGCTGCTTCTGTGGCCAACTTTCAAAAAGAACCATACTGCACATGATGCCTATTCATGCCGTGAGTATCCAGCCTCTCGTCCATTCCCAACAAAACGTGTGAACTTCACTTTCATAGGAATGCGTACTTCAAGAAAAAAGTATGCACATGATGAAATCAAAACACCTTGTCCTGTACAATGCAGACCACCTAACCACAAGGACTGGACATTTTGTTAACTTATGATCAAATTTTTATACCCAACAAACAACTAATGTAATTATTGTAAACATAAAATAAAACTATTTATTAAATGTAGTCAACATTCCAGCTGTTTTTAATATTAATGAATTCCTTTTTGAAAAAAAATAAACAATTGTTCCCTTGGAGAAAAAATAGGGTCTCTTCATGGAATATAAGATTTTTTAAATAGTGCTCTCTAATTTCACAAGGTAGAGAAAACCCAGTGATTAAAATTTAGTATCTATTACAGAACTGAGAAACTCCACATGTGATCTAAGGGTAAGTGAAATTGGTCCTGCACTTTGTAGATATTGTGCTGTAAGGACGGCCTTAAGACACTAAGTCTAGCTTCTCTCAAAATGATCACAAAATAGATTTGATTGAAGATATTGTCTTCAATTATATCATATTTGAGCCAATGCTTGTAATATGGACAGCTTCTTAATAACATTTAACCACCAACTGATATTTGAGAATTAGTGTAATAAATAATGTACAGTACTTAATCTAATTGTATGGAGTAATTTATACCAGAATCCCTTTACAAGCATAAAGCGCGCACAACAGAGAGAAGTAGAAAACTCTCCTCCTAGTCAGGCAGAAATGATAATGAAGATGAAAACAGCATTACTCTATAGTATAATTTTTCTTAGCTCCCTTTACTCAGTTTTCATCAAACCAACTTGTGACGATTGTGAACTTGAAAGGCAACCTATAGTCCTCTACATTCCACAATTTATGAAGGTGAAAACAAAAATAGTTTTTAAAATTAACCTTATTCTTTACAAGCTATCAACTACTGTATATCCTCTTCCAAAATCAGGCTGCATTGAAAGGTAAGCCTGGCTCGTGCATTAGATTTTCAATAGCATAATAGCTTTTAGCAGCAGTTATCTATCAGTTGCATTGCTTTCTGCATATTACCATCAATCTGTTTCCCTTTGACTATCGATCTATCTGAGAAATTTCCCTGTTTTTCTCTAAATTTAAAATGTTTAAAATACATATCCTTCACATGAGAGCTTCGAGATGTGAGTCTGAGGTCTCATTAGTGTAAAGTAAATCATAACAATAAAATAATCTATATTCAGGATCACTTCAAGGAAATGTTGTGTTAGTAATGTTTTAAAGTGAATAAGAGGCCTGATATGTAAACCTGAACTCATACAAAAACATTAAAGTACAGTATTATTGTTGGTCCCCTTTTTATACATCCTTGAAGAAAATTGCCTTAACTATACATGCAGTTAGCCAGCTCTACAGAAGAGCTTATCTGCCAAGATATTCGTAATTGATTAACTCTCAAAAGCAGAAAGGCACCATACCTCTAATTACACAAATGACTAATAGTACAGAATTGAATGAGTACTTGATGCTCTTGTTGTGCATAACAACAACTTGCATTGTTTGTTCAAGAGTTGCGATAAAAAATAACTTTTGATAAAAGATATTTTCACTTATATTGTCATTAAAGATCTCTGATAATTATAAAACACACCTTGTATCTTTTTATCATAAATATACTTTGATTTTTTAATATGAATGGGCCCCCTTTAGCAACCCCATTTAGAACACATTTGAAATGTAGCAGAGATTCAAACTGTCAGTTCCAAAATTGGGGAGATAATTCACCATAGATATTATTACTATTATTACTTGCCAGGCTACAACAATAGTTGGAAAAAAGGATGCTATAAGACCAGGGCTCCAACAGAGAAAAAAGCCACGTGAGAGGAAGGAAATACCATGTACGGAAACATAGAATAATGTGCCTTAGTGTTCCCTCAAGCAAAAGAATTCTAAGCCAAGGCAGTGGAAAACCATGGAACAGGGGCTATGGCACATTCCAAGTAAAGAGAACAATGGCTTGATTTTGGAGTGTTATTCTTTCTTCTAAATGAGCTGCTTACCATGGCTAAAGAATCTCTTCTATCCTTACCAGAGGAAAGTACCCACTGAACAATTACACTGCAGATGTTAACTTCTTGAGTGAAGAATTGCTTGGTTAGTTTAGTGTTGTCAGGTGTATGAGAAAAGAGGAGAATGTGTAAAGAATAGGCCAGACTATTTGGGGCAGTTAAGGGGGTAGTAAACAATAGAGGGTTGGGCATGAATGTAAAGAGTTCTGTATGAGAAGGTGATTGTACCAACTGTGATATATGGATCGGAGTTGTGGGGAATGAAAGTGACGGAGAGACAGAAATTGACAGAAATTGAATGTGTTTGAGAAGAAGTGTCTAAGGAGTATGGCTGGTGTATCTCAAGTAGATAGGGTTAGGAACAAAGTAGTGAGGGTGAGAACGGGTGTAAGAAATGAGTTAGCAGCTAGAGTGGATATGAATGTGTTGAGGTGGTTTGGCCATGTTGAGAGAATGGAAAATGGCTGTCTGCTAAAGAAGGTGATGAATGCAAGAGTTGATGGAAGAAGTACAAGAGGAAGGCCAAGGTTTGGGTGGATGGATGGAGTGAAGGAAGCTCTGGGTGATAGGAAGATAGATGTGAGAGAGGCAAGAGAGCGTGCTAGAAATAGGAATGAATGGCGAGCGATTGGGACGCAGTTCTGGTAGGCCCTGCTGCTTCCTCCAGTGCCTTGGTTGACCGCGGAGGTAGCAGCAGTAGGGGATTTAGCATTATGAAGCTTCATATGTGGTGGATAACGGGGGAGGATGGGCTGTGGCACTCTAGCAGTACCAGCCGAACTCGGTTGAGTCCCTTGTCAGGCTGGGAGGAACGTAGAGAGGAGAGGTCCCCTTTTTTGTTTCATTTGTTTGATGTTGGCTAACCCCCAAATCGGGGGAAATGCCTTGGTATATGTATGTATTTGGTGTATATGTAGGCAAAGTAAAAATGAGCCGTAACTAGAGAGAGATCCAATATGGTACTTTCTGGCCAGTCAAGGGATCCAATAACTCTCTAGTTGTGGTATACCAAAAGGTGGCTGCAGCCTTTGCCAACCTGTACCTATATATGCATATCAAATGTGAATATCATTGGGAAATTAGGCATTATTATTATTATTATTATTATTATTTGCTAAGCTACAACCCTAATTGAAAAAGCAGGATACTATAAGCCCAAGGGCTCCAAAAAGGAAAAGTAGCCCAGGGAGGAAACAAAATAAATAAACTGCTAGAGAAGTAATGAGAAATTAAAAAGGGATTTTGACGAAGGAAAAATCTATTTCTGGGGAGAGACCTGTGACGCCCGGTGAAAAGAGTCCTTCTTTACACTTTTCTGATATAAATCTTCCAAATATACCAGAGAAAGATAAAAGCATGGAATGCAGAGGTTACTACCCTCGCGCGAGCACCTCGTGGGTGTCGTGTATACATCAGGGGCGTGTGAAAACCACTATTTTCAGAACAGTGACATTAAAATAAATCTTTCATATATAAACTATAAAAATTAAAAAAAAAACAAGAGGAAGAGATATAAGATCGAATAGTATACCCTGAATCAAAAGAAGTCTACCCCAAGATAATGGAAGACCATGGTACAGACGCTATGGCACTACCCTAGACAAAAGAACAATGGTTTGATTTTGGAGTGTCTTCCTAAAAGAGGTACTTACCATAGCTAAAGAGTCTCTTCTACCCTTACCAAGAGGAAAGTAGCCACTGAACAATTACAGTGCAGTAGTTTACCCATTGAACAAATACTGTATATAGAAGGAATAACAGGATCTTAGGGCTACATATCAATTGTGAAGTCAACTGACATTATCCCTAAAACAGTTAGAAAGAGTTTTTGTTTGATATAGTATATAGTACAGAATTTAATTATTATGAAAATCCCATAAAATATTGACTGCATTTTCATTCATTATATTGGTTGTAATAAATGAAGAGTTTTGATGGAATCAACAAAATGATGTACGAGTAGGTATACACATTCAAAAGCCATACTATATGATATGAAGGATTCAACAAAGCTTTGATTATAAAATTTTAAAATTATTGCTAAAATATCTGCAGCAAAAGCATGTATAAAAAATCTATATATTTTGAAGAAATAATTGCATTCTAATTCTTCACATAAATTTACTAATAAGATTAATTACAATCGCAGCTTTTCACTTTACATGTACAGTATTCTTTAGAATACTGAACACATGCAGAAATAACTCCCATGACCCATGCTGTGAAAAAGTACTGTACATGATTAAAAGCATTTTTTTTTTACATTTTCTTTATTCTTTAAGAAGTACATGATTAAAAGCATTTTTTGTAATTTTCTTTATTCTTTAAGTGTAGTTATATGCAATACTACAGTAATTTGATTGTTCGAAATGATGCCAAATATATGAATGGTTGCAATGAATTTGATCTTATGAATACACAGTACTGTATATAGTTTGCATATTGCCTTGTGTTTTAATTGTGAATGGTTAATATACCTGACGTTATCAAACAGCAATTATAATTTTCCTGTATTTCAATACACCAAATCCAACAGATGTGTTTCTAACCATAAATACAACAAGGTGTTTTATCTTGTGGACAATGAAATTCACTGATAATAGCAAACATGTATAACCCCTATACTGTACGCATTAAAAGAAAAAAAAATCTAAGTACACTATAGTATTGCACATATATACTATTAACCCTTTTACCCTCGGGGTATTTGGAAATATCCAACCCTTAACCCCCAAGGGGTTATTTTTTTCCCAGCACATTTTGCAGTATATCTTTTCTAAATTGCTCTAACAGCCTTAATTTTTGTCATAGAGAGGTTAGGTTGGTCTCATTCTCTTGGAAAATGCCTGAATTTTCTCAAAAAAAATATCAAAAAATATGAAAAACAAATTTTTATAGCATTTTTTTGCAAGGACGTACCGGTACATCCATGGGGGTAAAGGGATGGCTTTTGTGAAACTTACCAGTACGTCCTTGGGGGTAAAATGGTTAATAACGACGATAATAATAACCCCTAAAACAACCATAACAATATATTCTCTCTCTCTAATACATGGATTAGTAGATGTCAGATTCACTGACAACGGGGCACAACTTACATGGTTATTTCTTGTAGTAATATATTTCCTTTGAAGAATCATCAAAACTTTTATTTCACCTATTAAAAGAACCATTGCTGAAGGAATTGATAGGAGATACCAAATAACCAATAATGTAAAACCAGTAGTCAACTGATTCAGCTTAAAGTGATAGTAGCGAAGTAGCAGTGAGTGGCGTTTTTACTGCAGAGCGAGCTGGCAATACATAATGAAGTATATGTTTTTCCTATCATACTTCTTTTTGTTTAAGGAGAGGGAGAGAGAGATTCACACACTAAAAATCTTTACTTCGAAAAATTTAGTAAATATATAGATAGGGTCATGAAACTGACATCTCAATGAGTGACCCTGTTTTTTCTTGGATGAATTAAACACTAATTTTGAGTCAATTTCAGGTGATACAATTCAAAGACAGTCCACTTTCATCTTACAGAAATTTTGAGACCCGATTCAACAATAAAGAGGATAGGTGCCTTAGTTATCCATAGGGATATATGTTATAGGGAATAGGGCATACTAGAGAAATACTGTAGAAACAAATGGAGCCATCACTATACAGTATAAGCTCCACCAAAATCAATACAATGCAACGAAAGGTGAAAACAATGGTTGGCATATGTTCAAGCAAACTATGCCTTACTTCACACAGAGAATCAAGAGTGCATATTTGGTTAAAAAAATGACAAATTGTTTCCATGATCACACTACTTAAGGAACCAAAAACATGGAGAAACTGGAAAATACTAATAGGGAAACTTGAAAAAAAAATTTTAACAATTAACTTTTACAAAGGTACCATGTAAAAATATTGAATCTAAATGCACAAATTATAGGGATGATTTAGGAGAGTTCGTTTTAGCCATACAATATAATATGCAGCTATTACTGTAATTTTTCAATTCCTCTGACAATGAAGATATTTTCATAGCAAGTATTATTAATCTTACACAGAACATGATCAGTTCATGAAACATGCAACTTTCTAACTTGATTAGGTATATTACTACCATATTCCATTCTATCACAGATAATTGCACATGCAAGAGCTTATCCAAGGCACAGCAAAACCCAAGCAAGGTCAACCAGCTAACCTAGCTTAACCTGAAGAATGAGCGACACAAAGTAGAGGCACCTCTGCCAACTTGTGACTGATCCCACAATCAGGCCTACAACAAAACTTTCTACAGCAACTACATCACAAAATTTAAGTACATTGATAAACATAAGCTCTACTAAAAAAATTGCATTGTAAAGTTATGAAAGCAGTATATTTCATGCATACAAAATTATGTAATGCATTTTTTATCACAAATTTGAGATGCAGAAATAATAAGACTTGAGTGGTGAAGGCTTTAATCATTTGTCCAAGTGACGGTACTGCTCAGTCTTAGTTATCATCACTGACATATTCTTTACCAGAAAGTCTATTCTTTCGTTACATTAAAATATTATACGTTCAATAAATAAATTTTCCTGGGATAACATTTGGAAAAGTCAAGAAACTTTCCAGAATTTATTAATCCTAGGTCCACTTCCTATTACCTGTTAAACAAAGTCCTTGCACATGTCAATTTTACAATACAGCATCTGCATGTACAGAGATGTACTTATTTTCTATATAAATTTCATCATTCTTTAAATTTACCTAGTTTTGGTTGAGGCTGTTCTTTTCGCTCTTTAGGACGACTATTTACAAAACCCATAAAAATTCCATAACCCTTAATCCAACAAGCGTTCACCATCCAAATGTAAAAATAGCAACAAATTTCTCGAGTTCTGCACATCACTTGGAAAAGATCTACTAAATTTTCCTGACAAATAAAATGTGCATATAGAAGCTTCAATCAGGAACTGAATCTATCAATAATTTTCTTTACAGATTACATATGCTTTAATCCCATATCAAACTTCTCAAAAATATGTTGATGCTATCCACTGGAAACCAGATGAAAGTCTATAAAGAGGTATTGTTTATATAAGCACAGGTTCTACCATGGTCTTTACTATGGATTCCTGATCATTTTTATTTTATAACCGAAGCCCCATGTTTAGTTTAGATTGTGGGATTTGTTTGATATCTTCTTTAATTAAAATAAATTCCTGACGGTCATCTTCAAAGTAAAAATGTATGAACATGATTGTCTTTTTATTTTCAGAAATCTAGGACTTTTAACTTTTTATTCTCAAATCTGAGATCTTGACTTCCGTAATTTGAAGTAAAAAAAAAAATTATACTACGGAAGTTTCAACATCTACGATTGTATGAAAGATCTAAAATTAGCTTGTGATTATGCTTTATGGTGCCAAAAGAATTTCATTTGGAAAATTTATCAAGAAAATCCAACCCAGTGTTTGCTGAATAAATTGTTGAAAATTGACATGGTTGTGTTGCACATTACACTGAGCAAGAGAGAGAGAGAGAGAGAGAGAGAGAGAGAGAGAGAGAGAGTTACAATGATTTTGGATGTCTCAAAGACTTTTTAGTCCATCCGTGGGTAGATCGATTCATTTTAAGCATTTAGACTTCTTGTAAGTCTAACTGAGAGAGAGAGAGAGAGAGAGAGAGAGAGAGAGAGAGAGAGAGAGACTTACCTATCATCTGAGTGAGATTCTCCTGTTCATAGTAACCTAAGAGGAAGGACAATATGAGGGCGACCCCAAATACCAGCACCACCAGCAGGGTCAGGACCACGACTGTCTCGACGATCCGAGCTCGCAGTCCCTGTAAGATGGGTACTCATTAGTATCTTGTATAATTAAACTAATACAGAACTAATGGGAGTGATGATGATATTCATGAATCATACCTTCTAATAATGGCGATTGTGCTTATGGACAATCATATGTCTTACCAAAATTATGAAAAATACATAGGAGGTAATAATGATGATAATAACAGTAATAATAATGTAATATATTTAATAAATTTGGTAAAAAAACACTCATATAAAATTTTTAAAAACATAGAAGGCAATAATAATAATGATAACAGCAGAAATAATGTAACATATTTAATAACTTTGGTAAAAAACACCCATACAAAAATTAATCTTAAAATCATCAAACACAAATTCAGGTCGATCAAAATTCCCCATATTTTATGCTTTCAAGTTACATATTCTTAAATACTAAATACTCTTAATCAAATAAATAAGAAATCAATGAGCAAATGATATAAAATCGATTGTTCCTTACCTTTTTTGAGCCCGGAAACCCTTCAGACTCCGTGAAGAGATAGGCGAAGGGCAGACCCACAAACAGCGACAAATTGGAGAACAGGAAGATGATGTTCCACAATCCTGCGAAACAATTAGAGCGATTAGCTTTCTTTGAAGCATCGAGAAAAGCAGCTTCTTACGAGATAAGTTTGAAACTTAATAAACGAGACGAGTAATTAAAATGGCAAAGGGGCTGATACAATACAGACTATTTTTATTATTATTATTATTATTATTATTGCTATTATTATTACTATTATCATTATTACTTGCCAAGCTACAACCCTAGTTGGAAAAACAAGATGCTATAAGCCCAAGGGCTCCAACAAGAAAAATAAAATACTAGAATGCGAAAAGGATAATACTAAAATAAGACATTCTAAAGAAATGATATCAAAACATTAATAAAATACAAAGAAATGTTTTTTTAATATAGTGACGACAGTGGTAATGTCAAATCACCTCACAGGAGAGAGAGAGAGAGAGAGAGAGAGAGAGAGAGAGAGAGACTACTACATCCCCCTTTTGTTGATTCCATTTCACTATTTTTTCCTCTATCTATAATATAACTCAAAACATCGCCGTATAGCAAACATGGCTATAGAGGACCACCATCTACCAAAAAAAAAAAAAATTCAATCAATCTTTGAATTATCAACTTTTTGTCAGCAATATCTCACGTGTTAATAAAACGTTGGGTTAATAATCATGAGCAATCCCTCAATATGCAACCTAGACTATTAAAGTTTCGCCAAAATGACCGGTACTATATGAATACATAAAATACATCACAATTATTAGACTATACAAAATACTGGCCAGGAAGAATTATACTGCATTATTATTATTATTATTATTATTATTATTATTATTATTATTATTATTATTATTATTGTTATTATTATACTCCTAATGTACTTATCATTTCGTTTTACTATTACCAGTTTCCTAAACAATGATACTAAGTAAAATCTGTTGATGTAAAAAATTGTAAATGTTGAAAATTCATCCCCTCTGCATTATCCCAAAATATACTTAATATACCCAAGCATTTATTATCAAACAAAAACAAACAATATCCTATCCAAAGTGTCTCGAGTATCTCTTAAAACCCATCTTTCTTTTCTGATCAATTTAAACTTGAGCAAAGTTGTGCAGAGAGTGAAATATGATCCAATAACTACGGGATAACACCAAGCGCACAGCAGTAGTAGTCAGACTCAAGGGGATTCATTGACACCAAGGTCACACACACACACACACACACAATATCACTCACTCACTCACACAAAGCCTTGGATTGTAACTTAGTTATTGAGAGGCTTCCATAACCAGCAAATGGGATAAACAGAAGGCAATGCATCTGGCCTTCTGGTTCAGTGCTGTGAATCAAGCAACCTCATAAGAGTATAAACAGATTTTAAAGGGTTCAGGGTTAATTAACAAGAGAGAGAGAGAGAGAGAGAGAGAGAGAGAGAGAGAGGAGAGAGAGAGAGAGAGAGAGAGAGACGATAGATTGACTGACGAATTAAGAAAATAGAGAAAGAAAATATTAATCAATATTAAATCTATTCTTTATCAGTTAGCAGCTCTACTCAGAGAGAGAGAGAGAGAGAGAGAGAGAGAGAGAGAGAGAGAGAGAGAGAGAGAGAGAGAGAGAGAGAGACTTTTTACATCCTCGAAATTTGAACATTTTTTATCCAGTCAGATTACCGAACTATGCAAGGATTAACAATTCATGGACGCAAGGCATTTACAATATTATCATTAATACTAGCTAAGCTACAAACCTAGTTGGGAAAGCAGCATACTATAAGCCCAGAGGCTCCAACAGGGAAAAAATAGCCCAGGGATGAAAGGAAACAAGGAAATAAGAAAGTAATTCACAATTAGAATAAAATATTTTAAGAATAGTAACAACATCAAAATAAATAGGAGATCCTTACCCTGAATGAGAGAGAGGTTGAGCCACTGTACGTAGAGGGAGTCACGGTACAGCGTAAGTACTTCGTTGCTCATGATACTGATGGGAAGGAGCAGCACTGCTCCCAACGACACCGACAGGCTGAAGGTGCATAGCCATAGTCTGAAACGAAGAGATGAGATGGGTTAAATAATGGCATTTCATTGGCTGGAAGGAGTAATGAAGCCAGCAAAATAGTAGATTGTGACCGAAAATGAATTAGGCGTAATTACTGTTAAAATCATTGCAAAGGTATTTCTGAAAACTTATTATTATTATTATTATTATTATTATTATTATTATTATTATTATTACTTGCTAAGCTACAACCCTAGTTGGAAAAGCAAGATGCTATAAGCCCAAGGGTTCCAATAGGGGAAAATAGCCCAGTGAGGAAAAGAAACAAGGAAATAAATAAATGAGAAAAAAATATCAATGAATTATGCGTAATTACTGTTAAAATCATTGCAAAGGTATTTCTGAAAATGTATTACTATTATTATTATTATTATTATTAATATTAATATTGTTGTTGTCAGCTAAGTTGTTACCCTAGTTGGAATAGCAAGATGCTATAAGTCCAAGGGCTCCAATAGGGAAAAATAGCCCAGTGAGGAAAAGAAACAAGGAAATAAATAAATGAGAAAAAAAATCATCAATAAAATATAAAGTATGAAAATACCAGGCATATTCGAGGTCAATATTGGTAGTAAATGTCTTTAAAGATTACAAGGTTAAAGGTGTCAGGATTCCGTTCCCGTTTCATCAGATTAGATACTCACCAGAACGTCAGCCGGGCAAGCAGCTCCCCCCCCCCCACACCCCGTGATCCCCAACCACAGCAGTGGCCTCCCCAGTAAACAGCTTAAACTCACGGTCCCGAGCTAGGATCGATCTGCTGCCATGGAATGCTAAGCGAACACGTTACACAGTACTATTTAATCATATGGGCTTTTCATATAAACATTGGATGATATAATCAAAGTACTGTTCAGTAATGGCTAGCTCAATTCCACTCTCAAAACTTTCTTTTCTATATACAGAGTCCCCTTGATGAGACAACAGGAACATTAGTGAATCAAAAAACTTAAGACTTTCTTTTTTTTTTCCTCAATCTAGCACATGCACACTGAGCAGTTAGTCTCTTTCATTCTAACACTTCTTTCACATAACTTTCTCTGTCTCCTTCCCCTGTTTCTTACAAAAATTTTTTCAAGTGGAAACGCTCCATCCTCAATTCTCTCCCGAGGGACCAAAGAAACTTAAAAACCTTTGCAGACCATTTATCTTGGTGGCTCCAGACCTTGTTTGTCTGTCATTTGCACTCACCATTTACAGAATAGATAAGGAAGAGATTTTAAAAATAAATGTAATAATTACGTCGATATTACATATAAACACACACACACACACACACACACATATATATATATATATATATATATATATATATATATATATATATATATATATATGAGAGAGAGAGAGAGAGAGAGAGAGAGAGAGAGAGAGAGAGAGAGAGAGAGAGAGAGAGAGAGAGAGTTTAAAACCATCAAACACGTCCTGAGTTGAGCAATCACACATAAAAACTAAGATCCCAAATTACCAACTCAAAAAACGATCATGTATGTCTGGCGAATTGTGGGAAAATAACGTTCTGAGATTAAAAAGGAAACGTCTTAGTCCATTAAAAACATCATACTGCTGCAGTGACTACAGTCTCCTATTTCTCTGAAGTCACCCACAAAAATAAGAACTCAAAGTACGAGAATATAAGACTGATAATAAGAAAACATATATAACGGGGATCAATCAGAAATAAAATAATGACCAGCCTCGCAGATAGAAGGAACTAGTTTAAAGGTTTAAAGACCGCTCATGAATGGCAGAGGCAAAGGACAGTGACATTGCCTATCAAGCAGGACAATGCCCTAGAGATTGAACATACTGTATATCATATGATCAGCGCCCAAGACCCCTCTCCACCCAAGCTAGGACAAGGGAGAGCCAGGCAATGGATGCTGATGACTCGGCATATAGACTCCCCCAAACACCCCAGCCTTAGTTCACAAGGATGGTAAGGTTGCAGACACTAAAGTAACTAACGAGTCTGAGCAGAGACGTTACCAGTAAAGCCACAACAACTCTTTCTTGGTTTCCTCTGATGCGATGTAGAGACGGAGAAGGGGGGGGGGGGAGAATTCAAGGTCAAATTAGCTCCCCCTGTTATAAAACAATTGCCATAAAACAACTACATCCGGCTCATACACTGGCAGGGACTTATTTTCTTATTAGGGGAATCATGATTTCTTCAGTGTTCAAAAATATAAATGGTGGTGAGGAACTCGTCTATGCTAGAATGGTACGAAAAATAAAAGAATTATACCTGATATGAATTCGCAAACACACACACACACACACACACACACACACACACACGACGAATAAATTGAACGAGAACATAACGTCTGCTACTCCTCGAAGATGAGCATGAACAAAGAAATGTTTACCTCAGAAGGCTAATGTTCCTATATATATCCAGACACTATCATTGATGATGAAAATATATTAAAATAAACACCATATGAACCAGCGCTATGGCCAGAGAGACCATTCAGTGCCAAAGTACAACACGGGGGAAATCCAGCAGTTGTCCTATGAAGTAAAAGTGAAAAGAGGTCGGCTATAAATAAGGTTTAAATGCCGCTCACGAATGGCAGAAGGAAAGGACAGTGACATTCTCCTATTAAACAGGACAATGCTATAAAGACTGACCATATATACAAATGATCAGAGCACAAGCCCCCTCTCCACCCAAGCTAGGACCAAGAAGGGACAGGCAATGGCTGCTGATGACTAGCAGATAGACCTATGGACTCCCCCAAACCCCCATCCTAAGCTAACAAGGATGGTGGGGTTGAAGCGACCAAAGAAACTAACGAGTTTGAGCGGGACTCGAACTCCGTGGCGTTCACCAGTCGGGACGTTACCACATAGACCACCACAACCCTAAGGTGAAAAGGAATGAAGGTAATCTAGAAGGCTAAAAAGTAGATGCATACATGGGCGGAAGGGAGGCAGCTAAAGTCCTTTGATATGCAAACCGTGCACCACAATGAATAGCCAGACAGAAGATGTAGGATGTACTAAATGAAATCGTTTCCGAAAGCATCAACCATTCTATAAAATAAAATAAAGGAGCATAAACATTTTATTCGAAATTTTCGATTTTAATGGGAAAACCTCAAGGATAGTTTTTATGCATGAAATTCTGGGTCCAGAGTCAAACTTTGGCAGTAGTCAACAGAGTAAGTTAATTTTCTTTCAAGACTGAAGTGGAAAAAATGCTGAAACTTGCAAATGTTCAGTTTTTGGACTAGATTCAACCTCCATAAGACTTGGAGACTTAAAAAATATAAATAGATATGATTCCTACAGATCATCTTTCACTATGGAAACAAAGAGAAAGGAGTGAAATTTCACATCTTCCAAACTAGCTGACTTCCATGTTCGCTAACCCAAACAGGTGTCTATGAGAACGTGAAACCTGGCGGGTGCTAAACAGACAAGGAATGGGTAACGACATAAAAGCTAGAAGCTCCCATCACGAAAGGTAATGTTCTGTAACGTGCACGTAAATAATAGACAGGTAACTAAAGGCCCGGTCACAACGCCCGAACGTTGCTGGAGCGTTCCTTGAACGGTAGGGAGGTGGACCAAACCCTTGAAAATTTAATTTAACGTTTTTACGTTCGGTCTTTATTAGACTGCTGAACGTAGCAAATCCTCGCATATTTCCTGAGTTTTCTTACAACTCTATTATGGAAGTTGCTAATTTATGCAATAAGGGTATTGGTATACAGGATGTCGAAAAGCGTAGCGGAGTGATATTACAGTCACCAACCTGTAAAGGATAATAACAAAGTAAAAATTACGGTCGCTGTATCTTAATTAAAATTACGGGTTTTTTAACAGTTTATTTAAACAAAAAAGGGACTGAAACTTTTCGACATCCTGTATACCAATACCCTTATTGCATAAATTAGCAACTTCCATAATAGAGGTGTAAGAAAACTCAGGAAATATGCGAGGATTTGCTACGTTCAGCAGCATAATAAAGACCGAACGTTAAATTAAATTTTCGAGGGTTTGGTCAACCTCCCTACTGTTCAAGGAACGCTCCAGCAACGTTCGGGCGGTGTGACCGGGCCTTTAGCAACGTGGCTGGCGTTAATCCAAGTTGAAATATTTAAAATCTGGGTCATTGATCATAAAGAAAAAGTTATTTCGACATCACCAAAAGACCTATCAATATTATTATTAACATTACTATCATTATTATACAATGTCATACAAAATAATAGCAATATATGAGAGGGTCAGGTCGTTAAGTACACAAAGTATTGGTTCCAGTGATGATGCATCTCGCCCAAAGCACCTTCCTCCAATATATTGTACCAGCATAGTGGTCAGTATTAAGAGACTAGCCCACGGCTAGAGGACAACAAGTCTAAACACGGAAATTATTACTTCTAGAATACCATAGTTTAATATATTCACACACATATATACAAAGAAATAAATATATCTTCTTCTTTTCCGCC
>NC_090736.1:12722872-12737872 GCF_036898095.1 Palaemon carinicauda | reverse complement strand
ACCTTTGACCTTAACATGTATTAATTGGCGTGGATTTTCATACACTCAAATATGAACCAAGTTTGAAGTCTGTGTTAACGATGTCCAAACTTATGGCTGATTACGTGAATTGGACATTTGCTTGACAGTGACCTCAACCTTGCCCTTCCAAAATTTAATAATTTCCTGCTTTTTTGCATAGCAGTTAATCCCAACAAGTTTCAGTTACTCTAAGATTAAAATTGTGACCAGGATGCTGTTCACAAACAAACCCATACACACAAACAAACACACACACAGAGGGTAAAACATAACCTCCTTCCAACTTTGTTGGCGGAGGTAAATATTTCACGGAATTTGGTAAATTGAAAATGGTTGATTAACGACAAATATAAGAATCTTTTACTAATAATAAAAGCCCGATAAGAATAACAATGATATTAACATAAATGCATGTAACTGACAACTAGCCCTACCCTGTTGAGTCTTCAGCAGCCATTCCCTGGCCCTCCTTGGTCCTAGCTTGGGTGGAGGGAGCTTGGCCGATAATCATATGTATATACGGTCAGTCTCTATAGGGCATTCTCCTGCTTGATAGGGCAATGTCACTGTCCCTTGCCTCTTTAAACCGGGCCCTTCAACAATTAAAAAAATAAACACTACTCCCTCTTCATGATTTGCTCAACAAAGGAATTTTACCTAAGATACATCATCTAAGACTGCAAATAAAATAATGGTTTCAACATTTTACATAGAAACCTATTCACCTCTATCTCTCAAGTACCAACTTCAGCGCAATTGAAAGATCGATCCTGGGAAAGGACAGATGTAATTAGAGCCCATTTTCCTGAAACACTAATCCTGCCCTCTACTGACTTTTCGTAGTGATTTACTTAATTGATTACTAATGATTAAGGTGGACCACAGTTGACAGATAAGACAGAAGCAAACATAGGCAGATAAAAAAAAAAACCGTAGTTTTCTGAAATACAGGGAACCGTATTTTTACCGTACTTTGCTATTATCTTTTACAGATTGGTGACCGTAATATCACTTCTTAAGGTCAATATATAAATTTTTAAAAATATAAATGCCTGGCAACATTTATTCCAGGATTTTTACCGTTTTTAATGGAAATTTTTAACAGAGCACTTATTGTATTTCTCCAAAGTGCCACCATATCACAATGACAAAAGGAGATTCTCGATTAGGTTGCACACACAATGGAGTCATAGTCTGTCTGTCTGTCTGTCTGTCTGTCCTCTCTCTCTCTCTCTCTCCTCTCTCTCTCTCTCTCTCTCTCTCTCTCTCTCTCTCTCTCTGACCATCTGGGTTACAGCCCTTCGGCCCTAATGCTATAGCCATCAATTTTATCATTACATAATAGCTCCCCTAATTACGTCCACTACCTTCGAAATTACTAAATTCAAGGCGAGGTGAACCTGACCAAACCAGATTCGCATTCTTGGTCTTCGGGACAAAGAATCCCAATAATAATTTCATTGCTCATTGCGAGCAATTATTTTAATTCCATGTAGACATTTATGAAAAAAATCCTTCATTTTTTTTTCTTGTTTTCGCCTCTATTGGGTTGAAAAAAAAATATTTTCTTGTCTCAACGAATTCTGCGGTTAAAATTCACGGTTCATGACAACTGATAACGGTACAGTTAGTCAACTGAACAAAAGTACGAAAATCAGACAAAATTACAAATGAAATGAGGCATTAATGTTACGAAAAAGTTGTTAAAATCGCAGAGCTTGACCTATATTTGCTTTTACTCTTTACAAATTGCATTTTTTTCTATTTTTGCATTTACCTTTCCGTTCGCATTGCTGTTAATATTCAATAGAGCTGCACAGTTGCAAATAATACAAGATGGGTTCGCCCATTTAAAAATTCTGTTGCAGATCAAAAATGATGAAATGCAGAAGAGAAATTAAACAGTGAACGAAAAAAAAATTAAAACAATCTAACTTTTAAATTTTTTTTTAAAGGATTTTCAGTCAGGTTTCAATATACTCCAGGGAATGGCGGATTGTAATCAACGGTACCACTGAACTTTCAAATACTTCCTAGCACAGGTGGCCGTGACAGGTGGATGCCCTTATTACCGAGAATAATGGAGGGATAAGTGTTATTAAGAATGAGAGACTGATACCAATATTATCAAGAACATAAACTGACTGTCAATGTTAATCCAAAACACACCCGAATAAAAAGATTAATAAGAATATCAATAAGAAATAAATATTTCTGGTACTCTGCATGACAGATGGGATATCTATATCAATTAGAAAAGATTGGTGTGTCCAACTCCGGCTAGAAAGAGGGAGAGAAGAGAGGCTTAAAAATGAACAGAACAAAGACAGATTATATGTGGAGAGGTGGAGAGGAATGGCAGGACACAATGAAATTAGGCCAAGAAGACATACAAAGAGAGTTAACTCCTTTATAATATCTTGGTTCTGTTATGAGCGAAAATGGAAACCTTGATGCAGAAGTCAGTCAGAATTCAGTGTGCATGGATGAATTGGAGAAAGTCATCAGGGATACTTTGTGATAGGAGGATCAAGGTAGAAGAGACTCTTTAGCTATGGTAGGCAGCTCTTCTAGAAGGACACTCCAAAATCAAACCATTGTTCTCTAGTCTTGGGTAGTGCTATGGCCTCTGTTCCATGGTCTTCCACTCTCTTGGGTTAGAGTTCCCTTACTTGAGGGTAAACTTGGGGACACTATTCTGTCTAACTTCTCTTCCTCTTGTTTTTTTTTTTAACTTTTTATAGTTTATATGGGAAATATTTATTTTAATGTTGTTCCTGTTCTTAAAATATTTTATTTTTCCTTGTTTCCTTTCCTCATTGGGCTATTTTCCCTGTTGGGGCCCCTGGGGTTATAGCATCCTGCTTTTCCAACTACGGTTGTAGCTTAGAATTTAATAATAATAATAATAATAATAATAATAATAATAATAATAATAATAATAAAGAAAGCTCAGGGAAGAAGATTGAAATGGTTTGGACATGTCATGAGGAGAGAAGATGAAGAACACGTATGTAAAGGGGTTATGAAAGGCCAAAATTTAGATGGAAAGATAAATTACTGAATGACATGAAGGAAAATGGTCTTAGGGAACAAGATATAAAGGAGAGAGGAAGATGTGAAGATGTAGAAGGTTGACTAGAGACAGCAGCCCCTTAATAGAAATGGGAAAAGCTAAAGCCAAAGAGAAAAAAGAAGTGTGAAAACTACTTTCCTAACTAATTGTCGGTTTGCGATGATGTCTACGGCTGCGTCCACACACACACACACACACACACAGATGGTGTATCAGCAGGTGGAGGCAAGAGTTAAGGGCTGAAGTTGGAACACTGCATGTACTACAATAATTTCATTGAGGGATTCACACATTCACGTGTCGACATTGGCTGAAATTATCTCGTTAGATTCGATTTCTTCCTATTTAGAGCGTCAGTCCGCTCCTACTAAATTGTCATGTCCGCTGTTTTAAAAATATCGAAGAAATTGAGTGAAAATAATTTTATGACTGTAAAATATAAATTATGTTATAACCATAAAAAAAGGACAGTGTACTCTCGATCAAAATAACCTTTACTTCAGTTCCGTCTTTCGAAGTATGACTTGGAATACAAGTTAGCACATGCCAAGAACCAAACATCCACTGTGCATTACTTGATCTTATGCGCAGCGCTGTAATTAACGAACTAACGGCCACTCAACACCTGCGGGACGACGATTATCATACGATGTGGTAACAACACAGGTGTTTCGGTTTTAAGATGAATTGCTTATAGTAGCAAAACATTAATCAGGTTCTTTTAAGATACTTGCGTTGCATTTTCAGACTAAATGCATTCAATAGCTTTTAAACACAGTAGTGCTATACCCTCTGTGTAATAGTCTTCACTGTCTTGGGGTAGAGTTCTCTTGCTTGAGGGTAAACTCGGGCACACTATTCTATCTAATTTATCTTCCTCTTGTTTTTTTTTTAAATGTTATATAGTTTATATAGGAAATATTCATTCTAATGTTGTTACTGTTCATGAAATATTTAATTTTTCCTTGTTTCCTTTCCTCACTGGGCTATTTTCCATGTTGGGGCCCCTGGGCTTGTAGCATCCTGCTTTTCCAACTAGGGTTGTAGCTTAGCAAGTAGTAATAATAATAATAATAATAATAATAATAATAATATAAACGGTTTTCTTTTAGAAAGAGTTAGTTCACTTTCGAACTGATGGCACACGAGAAGACTCTCGATTAATTAGGAGCTACTTACAGTAAAAAATATAATCAACAGTATGTATATATATATATATATATATATATATATATATATATATATATATATATATATATATATATATATATATATATATATATATATACCAACCAATTCCAATCCACTGCAGGACAAAGGCCTCAGGCGTGTTTATATAGAATCTGCAAACCTGACTGATTGAAGGAATCGTCTTTGTCAAAAAAAAAAAAAAAAAAAAAAAAAAAAAAAAAAAAAAAAAAAAAAAAAAAAAAAAACTTCCGGTTGGAAAACCCGATTTACTATTCCTGGGCCGACACCAGCTTTCTTAGCCCTTGGGGCAATGGCCCACATAGCCCAAAAATGAAGGTCTTATCCCCACTTATAATAACAGTTTTGTTAACTCATCTCTCAACACACGTGATAAAGAGGTTTTTCCTCTACAAGATTATTTACTTAAAATAATTATCATTACTCGAAAATAATAAACTCTACTTATGCAGAAAAATGAGGAGATTGAGAATATTAAAATAATTGTAAAAAAAATATAGTCTTTAATCTATTCTTTGTTATTTAGGAGGTTCCTTTAACTAAAACTATAAATGTTGACAAATAAGTGTTCAGTAACTGTAAAAAAAAATTCTTGCTGAATCTTCGTAAAAACTAACCGACAAGGAAGTCCACTCTAACACCACACTTCCGAGAGAGAGAGAGAGAGAGAGAGAGAGAGAGAGAGAGAGAGAGAGAGAGAGAGAGAGAGAGAGAGAGAGAGAGAGAGATAGGCAGCACCGCAACCATTAAATCGACCGCTGTAACGTAACTTAAATATCCACCTGAGGGGATTGAAGGTAGAATCCTAAACACCCTTAGGGCAAACCTAAGGCTTCCTTTGCCAGGGGGTAAACTCGAATCCTATGAGGATTCTACGTTCGAGCCATATAAATGAAATCATGGAATAACTGTTAAAGAAAAAAAATCCTTGTGTCGCTGTTGGCTCACTGCAAGCCCATTCGTAGTACGAATACAGCATTACACACTCCACTCAAGTGTTTACTTGTTTGCAAAGAGAAAGTTTAGAGTTTCTCTCTCTCTCTCTCTCTCCTCTCTCTCTCTCTCTCTCTCTCTCTCTCTCTCTCTCTCTCTCTCTCTCTCTATATATATATATATATATTATATGTGTGTGTATATACATACATATATATATATATATATATATATATATATATATATATATATATATATATATATGTGCGTGTGTGTGTGTGTGGTTACATACAACTCAAGGGCCTATGGAAAGCATAATGCTGGGTATAACACTAAGAATAAAAATGAGCAACATAAATATGAGAACAAATAAAGTAAAGGGCATTCTAACATGTAAAAAAAAGAAAAGAAATGGATGTGGGTAGCACATATAATGAGAATGACAAAAAAAAAAAAAAAAAAAAATACATTGGGTCTTTAGAGATTACAAACGAAGCAGGGGAAGGAAGAGAAGACGATGTATTGACGGGTATATAATGGCAAAGAAAGACCATAAACCAACAGGAGTAGAGGGAGATGTCTGAGGCCTTTATCATGCAGTGGAAAGCAATATATACTGTTGTATGTATGTATGTATATATATATACATATATACGTATTATATATATATATATATATATATATATATATATATATATATATATATATATATATATATATATATGTGTGTGTGTGTGTGTGTATGTATTATATATATATACAGTATATATATATATATATATATATATATATATATATATATATATATATATATATATATATATATATATATATATATATTATACACACACACACACACACACACACACATTATATATATATATATATATATATATATATATATATATATATATATATATATATATATATATAGGCAGAAAAATTAGAAAGGCGAAATATTAGGCAAATCACTGTTACACTAATACACTTGGGGTGAATTACCCAACCTCGGCGCCAGACATCATTAAATAAAGTCATAAAAAGGATTACATAAGGTAATAACGTCTGTTCCCACCAGGCTTAGGACCTCATCTCAGACATTACATGAAACAACTGTACTAGAAATACAGGGTTTAAAAAAAAAAAAAAAAAAAAAAAAAAAGGGCCAACGAGCAACGCGTAGTATATTATAATAGATAAAAACTAAGGTTCTATAATAAAATAATTATCTATCTTCATGCTGAAAACTGTATAATTGTTAAGAAAAATATATCGGTAAAAACTAAAAATTTCAGTGAGGAGAAATCTTCAAATCTTAAATAAAAAAATGACAAACGAGTGTCAATACAACATAATGTTGCAAAATCGAAAAAAACTCTTCACTTAACAGAAATAGGAAAAATCTTAGAATTTCACCTTGAACGTGGTTACGACAAAATAAGATAGAATAATTTTCATTTTATAATATAATAAAATAATCATAAATATTAAAATAACCTAAAATATGCGAAAAAGGGTCATTACAAATTAGACGTAGCAAGATTATTTGCACAGAAAAGGCCAGTAAACAATGGTGAACAAATTTCAAAATGCAAAATGTAAATTTCAAAAAAATAATATAGTAAACGCGACTAAATTTAAGATGTAAATAAACCTAATAATCCTCATTACAACAACAACAACAACAATAATAATAATAATAATTTCTGGACATTGCAATTTTTCACCTACTGTAAAAAAATTTAAGTAACCCCATTATTGTTATTATTTTCTTTTCATTTGTTCCTATGTAATTCAGCCCCTAAAACGCATTAATAAATACTTTTTTTTCATGGCATACAACTTGTGTATTTTGCACTTACTCTCTTTCAGGCGTTATAATACAGCCTCGACGCAACTATGTATCCTGTGCATACTGCGCAGTACCCAAATGCTATGATACGTTACGAGTTCATGGCCACGAATAGGAAGGAATTATCCACACCCCCAACCCCGAAAAAATAGCTACAGTGTGACGTCACCCACCAAAACAAGCTTATACACCACTCGGCCACAAAGGCTTTCCAATGCACGCCAGCCAGCGACCCCCCCCCCCACCCCCCTTTCTCGTCGCCACCGTGTTAATCTTCACAAGAGAAGCCGACCAAATCTCTCTCTCTCTCTCTACGGGGATACCTTAACGTGCTGGTGAGCAAAGCTATACCAGTCTGGGCCACCTATACTAAGTTGGTTAGCTAAGAGCGGTCAGACTAAAGTCTTCCACCGTCACCAATCCGCATTGGCCAGCATGGTAATGAAAGCTGGCTAAATACCAGACACGAATAAAGACATGTCTGAGGCCTTTGACCTGCAGTGGACCAGAAACAGCTGCATTTGTTGTTGATGCTACGGTTTATATATATATATATATATATATATATATATATATATATATATATATATATATATATATATATATATATATATATATATATATATACACACAAACACCTGTGTAATTCTGTCATACAATCATACGTTTTCAAAAACACGCATATGCCATCCTGCTTACAAATAATCATATGCGCAGCAGGAGGTATCTTAACAGTAAATCTCAGCCCCAGGGTACGAGTCAAACGCAACCTCTGTGATCCCTCAGCAGGAGCAAAGAACTAATAGAACCTTGGAGTATTAATCCTCCTAGAATAGAACGTACCTTAGCATCTTATTTCCTCCATTTATATAAACACACGGGTCAAACTCGGCGGAACTCTCCGCAATTTTGGCTTCAAAATATTTATTCTAAATTATTTCATTTTCCTTCCAGCGACATTTGACTGAGAAAAAGTCATGATGGCAAAGGTTTCAGATCTAGTTTCATCAGAATAAATGCTCACTAGAACGTTAACCCCGACTGTGATGCACAACGACAGCAGTGGCCTCCACAATAAACAGCTTAAACTCACGGTCCCAAGGTGGGGATTGATCTGCTGCCATACAAATGCTAGGCGAACACGTTACCATAGTACTAGCTGGATTATCTTATGTTTTCCCACCATACTGATAATTTTCAAGCGTTTGTTAAACAAAACACGTTTTGAGTTAAACGTTTAATAAATGGAGCGTCAATACTTGGGTTCTGAAAATTTAGGTGTTTATCTAACAGGGCTCAATATGCGGCATATTATATATATCCTGATATGCTGTTAAAGGGTTAAAGGTCGCTCATTAATGGCAGAGGCCAAGGGACAGTGACATTGCCCTAGCAATGCCGGCCAAGGAGACTGACCATATATTATATGATCAGGAACCAAGCCTCCTCTCCCCCAAGCTAGGACCAGGGAGGGCCCAGG
This sequence comes from Palaemon carinicauda, assembly GCF_036898095.1. Taxonomy (NCBI): domain Eukaryota; kingdom Metazoa; phylum Arthropoda; class Malacostraca; order Decapoda; family Palaemonidae; genus Palaemon; species Palaemon carinicauda. Next base: position 12,729,301 of record NC_090736.1, on the reverse strand, counting down.
CAAGGGCTGCTGATGACTCAACAGATAGACCTGTAGGATCCCCCACCCCCAACCTTAGCTCACAAGGATTGGTAAGGTGGTAGACACTAATGGTACTAACGAGTCTGAGCGGGACTCAAACCCCCGACTGGCAAATACCAGACAGAGACGTTACCAATCAGGCCACAGCAACCCTGAGGGAGTCTCATTATTCAGGCATTGCCAATCGTTACATTTTCCTAGTTTTCTAAGCCTCGACAACATCCATAAAATTATAATAGTGAGGTACTTCTGGTTCATACTAATTCTCTTTAATTAAACAGGCTAATTCCAAGTTCAAATATATATCTTCCCTATATATTTACTGTAAAATATCTATTTATTCACGATAGATCTTACAGAAATATTCTACTAAATGCATTGCTTTTGTAACCAAAATAGCATATTTACGAGTTAAATTAATAATCGCATTTTTTCCTAAATTACAGATCATTTCACAACACCTACGAATTAAACAAGTAAAAATCACACGTTAATCTCACATATTGTACAGTTATTCTCTCTATTTCTTCATAATAAAAACAATTACAAATGCAATAAAAAACTGTTTTGGACACTTTACAAACTCAACAAAGAAACGGGTTTATACCAAACCATCACCACAGGAGGAAGTAACATTGAGAAACAAAGAAATGCCTTCAGTTGGCAACGAGGGAAAACACTATACTGAGAGCACATCGTAATTAAAACTAAACGTTACGACCACGTGGAAGGAAGCCAAATACCCAATGTTGAAAGAAAAAAAAAGGATTGAACGACGTCAATATAAACGAACAGACAACGAAAAATTGTATTTAACAAAATGAAAAATTAAGAAAAAAAATTATCCAGTATTGTTTCTCTTCCTCTTGTTTTGTTATAATTTTTATAGTTTATACAGTAGATGTCTATTTTAATGTTATTCTTCTTAAAACTTTTATTTTTCCTTGTTTTCTTTTCCACACCAGGGTATTTTCCCTGTTGGAGCCACTAGGCTTATAGCATCCTGCTTTTCCAACTAAGGTTGTAGCTTAGCAAGTAAAAATAATAATAAAAATAATAATAATAATAATAATAATTTTAAGATATACAGTAACCCTAAATATGGCGAGGCCAAATAATTAATTAATAATCGCTGAAGCATGCAATTGTACATTATATATTTGTCACTAAGCTGGAGGAAGGATCAGAAAAACGAAAATTTTGAACAAGTGCTTTCGGAATTTCATGAAAATAACTGGACCTGAAAAGCTATGAAAATAAGAAAGCGCTAGTCCAAACTTTTCGTTTTATTCTAATCCTTCCTCCAGCTTAGTGACAAATTCATTAATAAGTGCATATGTAAATCCTGAAGGGGCGAATGAAATATCCTCAAGTATTAGAAACCAGTATTCAAGAAAATTAACGCCGATTACTTCAAAAACAACAAAGAATTCCAAGAGAAAAACTAAGAATCACACAGCTGGTCCTGGCGATTTTCGTGGAATAAAACCCCCGGAATTAGCACATTATAAAAGGTTGGAACCAGAACTTAAAGGCTTATTGGTACTCCAAGGTAGCATTCTGCTTTTAATCTGCAATGAACGACGCAATCAAGTATGCTTTTGGTGTAACAAATAATGCTACATAAGCAAATTTAAAATAAGCCTTCGGTATGGTCTCCGAACCAAATTTTATTATTATTATTTTTATTATTATTATTATTATTATTATTATTATTATTATTATTATATTATTTATTATTAGTCTAAGCTACAGCCCTAGTTGGAAAAGCAAGATGCTATAAGCCCAAGAGCTCCTATAGGGAAAAATAGCCCAGCTCCAATAGGGAAAAATAGCCCAGCGAGGAAAGGAAATAAGGAACAAATAAACGATATGAGAAAAAACTAATATAAAATATTTTAAAAACAATAACACCAAACAGATATATTATATATAAACTATAAAAAACAAATTATGTCAGCCTATCCAACATTAAAACATGTGCTGCCACTTCTAAATTTTGAAGATTGACCCAACTTCTTCCTTGAATCAAACAAATGAACGAACGTTGCTGTGAATTGTTTTTAATCTATTTCCGCAACCAAATATTATGTTGATATGTTGTATTCATTAATACAAAAACATTATTAATTGTTGAAAACCAGTATCGAATCTTAATATACGTATAGAACTTTTTAAAACTATAAACTAAATGGTTTAACAAAAATAATGACATAATCTTTGGCCATCCAAACACACACACGCGCACGCACACACCCACACACACACACACACACAAAGTGCTTAAGACATAGTCAGGGGGGAATATCACCACTGCATCTCCTCAATTTCTGGAGAGGCCGGGTCAATAGCATCTGTGTGACGTCATGCTAGGAAAAATTATTACATCCCAATAGAATTTCTAGTTAAAATAGGACGAGAGAGAGAGAGAGAGAGAGAGGAGAGAGAGAGAGAGAGAGAGAGAGGAGAGAGAGAGAGAGAGAGAGAGATTTCAGTTATCCTGACATCGAAGGTCATTGACGCAGAGAGAGAGAGAGAGAGAGAGAGAGAGAGAGAGAGAGAGAGAGAGAGAGAGAGAGAGAGAGAGAGAGATTTTCAGTTATCCTGACATCGAAGGTCATTGACGCAGAGAGAGAGAGAAAGAGAGAGAGAGAGAGAGAGAGAGGAGAGAGAGAGAGAGAGAGAGGAGAGAGAGAGAGAGAGAGAGAGAGAGAGATTTTCAGTTATCCTGACATCGAAGGTCATTGACGCAGAGAGAGAGAGAGAGAGAGAGAGAGAGAGAGAGATTTTTCAGTTATCCTGACATCGAAGGTCATTGACGCAAGAGAGAGAGAGAGAGAGAGAGAGAGAGAGAGAGAGAGAGGAGGAGAGAGAGAGAGAAGAGAGAGAGAAAAAAATTTTCAGTTATCCTGACATCGAAGGTCATTGACGCAGAGAGAGAGAGAGAGAGAGAGAGAGAGAGAGGGAGAGAGGAGAGAGGAGAGAGAGAGAGAGAGAGAGAGGAGAGAGAGAGAGAGAGAGAAAAAATTTTCAGTTATCCTGACATCGAAGGTCATTGACGCAGAGAGAGAGAGAGAGAGAGAGGAGAGAGAGAGAGAGAGAGAGAGGAGAGAGACGAGAGAGAGAGAGAGAATCAACAAATTCTATAAAAAGAACAAAAGCATATAAAATATAGACGATTGCACAGCAAAATTAACAAGCTCCTTAGCTAGCTAACCATACAGATATACTAATAACCCGTATGACTAGAAATTAACGCTCCCAACGCTGACTTGATACACCACCTCAATCCATCCAACAAATTCTTCTAGCGTTCCCTATCTCTTGCTCTCGGATATTATTATCATTATTACCAGCTAAGCTATCACCTCGGATAAAGGATATGTGTGTGTGTGTAATATATATATATATATATATATATATATATATATATATATATATATATATAAATATATATATATATCACATATATGATTATAAATATATATATACATATACATACATACATATTTATATATATATATAAATATATATACAGAATATATACATATATCTATATATACATATATATATACATACATACATATATATACATACATATATATACATATGTATATATAAATATATACATAAATATATATACACATATATACATACATATATAAACACACACACACACAATATATATATATATATATATATTTATATATATATATATATATATATATATATATATACATACATATAATACACACATATATATGCATATATATGTATGTATCTATGAGTATATATGTATATATATATATATATATATATATATATATATATATATATATATATATATATATATATATATATATTTATATATATATCCAGCCACTTGCCCTTTATTATAGAGGGAGATGATTTTCGTCCACAGACGGAAACTGATATCGCTAATCAAGTAGATGTTATTCTACTTGATAACAGTATCCTAATCAGTTTCACGAAATTCGATATCATGAGATCAATATTTCTAATTAGTGTTCTTAGATTATCAAAGTTGGCAACGTCATTGGTAGATTGACATTCCACCTCTGATTTAGCAAAATTGATTTTCAGATCAACAATATACGCGATTTTCTTCAGTCTGTTAACTAAACGATTACTATCGATCATAATAAAAAAATAAAATTTAACTTTTCATCATCGTTGAATTTTTTTCTAACGAGACTTTAACATAAATAAGGCACTTTGGAAAAATAAGAAACTAGAAGGGCACTCAGTAGAGCGCAGACCTCCGTCGAGGCAGCTAATTTCTCGACCTTGACCTTTGAACCTTAACATGTATTACTTGGCGTGGATTTTCATACACTAAAATATGAACCAAGTTTGAAGTCTATGTGACGAGGTCTAAACTTATGGCTCATTACGTGAACTGGACATTTTGCTTGACCTTGACCTTTGACCTTCCAAAATCTAATAATTTCCAGGTTTTTACGTAAGTTAATCCTTGCAAGCTTCATTACTCTACAATTAAAATTGTGGTGGGGAAGCTGAACACACAAAAGAAAAAAAAAACACACACACACAGAAATAAACGGACAAACAAGGGGGGGGGGGGTTGAAACATAATCTCCTTCCATTTCTGTTAACGGAGATAAACGAAACTTAAAACAAAAAAACTACGAACTTTGGAAAAATAAGAAATTAAAATACAAGAATAGGGATACAAAACAATACAAAATTCTTCTTTACCCTGGCCTTCCAAAGATACAATACAACAAAGAAAACAATGACACGGCAAACACGTGCGTACTTATAAGGTCATTGTTTGAGTTACTATTTGCAGGCTAAAAATAAAATACAAATTAAAACAAGTCATAAAAGAAAAACCTACAATCTTAAGACAAACATTAACTTATTGGATACATGATTAATATGCAATTTCCAACATCCACTAAAAAAGTTTAGATTTTAAAACCAAACAACCATTTACAATAAAGCAAAACACGTCAATATATTATCAATGGAAATTGCAGACAAAGTATATAGAAAAGATTGTTCACATACAGAACGGCTATCACATACATACATACATACATACATACATACATACACACAAATGCGTTAACCTTTATCAATGAAAACCCTAGGTTACTTGCAAATAAAATGTTTCGGGTCAAGAGAAGACTCAACCCTCCACCCTCCAGTCATACTTGCTTTGCAAGAACAAGCGTGACGTTTGGTTGAAAAAAGTCTGCGGCAATGATGAGTAAGGTTTAAATTTCTTAAGACGAGGATAATTTGAGACAAGAGTCGAGATATCCATCCTCAAAATAGTTACATTGTGGAGGAAAAAAACAAAAAACAAAACACAAACAAAACTAAATGTCAAGCAACATTTATTCAAGGATTTTTACAGTTTTAAAAACGGTTCAATTGACGTAAAAGGGGTGATATTACGGTCACCAACCCGTAAAAGATAATAACAAAGTAAGGTAAAAATTACGGTCGCCTGTATTCTACTGAAATACGTCTGAGAACAGTATATTTTTACGGAGAATTTCAGATTAAAATTACGGTTTTTATCTAACTGCGTTCTTAACTCTACCAAGCCTAATCACTACTTGAAAGACACAAGGGCCACCCATAGTAGAAATAAAATTAATAAAAATGCATCTTTTATAGTTTATCCATACGAAATATTTTACATTCACACTCGGATTTATATGTAACTTAATGTTTTTACGTTGAACAGACTGATATAAGTCCTTTTATGTTCTATAGGCTATATGAATTATCCGTATTAATGTTGTTGATGTTTTTTTTTAAATATTTTATTTAAATTTTTCATTGCTTCTTATATCGTTTATTTATTTCCTTGCTTCCTTTCCTCACTGGGCTATTTTTGCCGGTTGGAGCCCTTGGGCTTATAGCATCTTGCTTTTCCAACTAGGGTTATAGTTTGGCTAGTAATAAATAATAATAATAATAATAATAATAATAATAATAATAATAAGTATTCGTAAGTAGTAGCTGTCGCAAGGTACTCAGAAGAGGTGAGGTGAATGTAAGGACTTTATTCAACAAGATAACGCGTTTATATACAAACAGGTGAGAGCAACAATGGCACACAAATTCAAGCAATGTGAAACATGCGACGGCAAGCTTAAAACATGGGTTTCTCTTGTTAGTGCAGGAGAGAGCGAGAGATAAAAAATAAGCAATAGCATTATAGTGCATGAACGTCTATGAAACACGTGCAGTACATACAAAAGTTACTGTATATAGGGGTTGTCTGAACAAAGGGAAAACTGATAAGTTGAGTAAAGTTAGGCAATGAATAACTGTTGTCCATTTTCAGGGACGACCAGCACATTTTCTACTGCAAAGCTTCTTTAAAGATTGCCAAGACCCCCCCCC
>NC_090736.1:12705372-12715372 GCF_036898095.1 Palaemon carinicauda | reverse complement strand
TCTCTCTTCTACCCTTAGCAAGAGGAGAGTGACATTTGAACAATTACAATGCAGTAACTCTTTTGGTTAAGAAGAATTGTTTGGTAATTTCAGTGTTGTTAGGTGTATGAGGACAGAGAAGAATTATGTAAAGAATATGCCACACAATTCGGTGTGTGTTTGTGTGTAGGAAAAGGGAAAATAAACCGTAACCAAAGAGAAGGATCCAATGTAGTACTGTCTGGACAGTCAAAGGATCCCATAATTCTCAAGCGGTAGTATCTCAATGGGTGGCTGGTGCACTGGCCAATCTACTACCTATATACAGTTTACTCGTTATTCTCTATTTCTCTTCCGCATTGGGGTCCTTTCCTTGTTGGAGCCATGTAGCATCCTGCTTTCCCATCTAGGGTTGCAGCTAGGCTCATAATAATAAGTTGGGAGGAGATGGGAGAGTGACTACCAACTTATTACCCCCCAAACAAGGGGGGTTACCAAACCTAGAAGATAATCTCCGGGAAACCTTATCAAAATTAAAGGTCATGGATCAGCTATACACATGACTGAGCAGTCAAAGCAGCCGTACCAAAGCACTATCTAAGTCTTTAGGGGGTTTCATGTACGTTAATTCTTATTCTATTATTTCCATGTCTTTGTTGAACTAATAAAAGGAAACCTTAATAATAATAATAATAATAATAATAATAATAATAATAATAATAATAATAATAATAATAATAATAATCGTTATCATTATTATTAGTATTGTAGCACTAAAATCTAAAATAGAAGTGGGAACTTAAAATCTGGGTTAAAAATAAAAAAAAAAAATTAGAAATTTTGACATGACTGTGTAGCAAACTTCAATATACACCATTAAACAAATTTTGCCCCAAAATATAATTTCCAGGCTAAATACATTAAAAAACATAGAATTGAAAGAATCAATCGAATCATTAAAGCTGCTGTAATTTAACAAAAAAGTTACAGCACCAAAACTATAGCCACAGATGGAGGAACTACAGTAAATGACTTGGTGACCATGTACCTCTCTATATCATATATCGAGTCTGGTATTTTCTATGAGAAGTCCACCAAAAAGGAATTTTGCTCATAGCAATCAAGGGAAAACGATATAATGAAGGGAAGAAACCACAAAGAGGAGGAGAAATCAGAATATATTTCAACCTGTGTGCAAAGGAATATCTGCAGGTGTGACAAATCAATTTTATTTGGAGTTTACACAAGTGCGAAAATTAATCTTCAGCTGGCCCTTACGTCACAAGAAAATCAGTATCACTTCGTATTTGCTGTATTAGTAATGGTGATTAAATACGGAGGTTTAAGATGTATGGTAGGTATATAAACACCAGTACCATCATATCAATATCAATAACATTTATGAAAATAAAAATGATTCAGCTGACTGGTGGCATTTTAAAAATTGATTGGGAGTAAAATATCTCAATAATAACGATTCACGATTTTTTACCATCGTTACATAACCATTCAAAATGTAAATTCAATCTATGATTTAAAACGGATATAAACAAAACCAGATTTGTATTCTATAAATTTAAAGCAATAAACATTGATAAACGATATGAGTTGCACCATTCAAAATTGACTCACTCAGAGTCAAATTATATGTATTACTCTTGTCCCCAAATTCATTCTTAATTCATTGGTGCTTCTTTTATCATCATACCGGCCTTCTGAATAGTGGATACTTGCATAGAATAATAATATTTTCATGGCTACCCTAAAATAAATACGTTAATTTTCAGTTATAGCGAATTATGGGAGGAGCTGCAAAAGATCATATTAGATTTGAATAGCGAAAGCAGAAATATAGGACTGAAAATGAATATGAGTAAAACTAAGATAAAGTTCAATGAAAATACAGAGATAACAAATAAGAGTCATGGACGAACCTTTAGAGATTATTAATGAAAATACAATATACAAAGATAATGTTCAATGAAAATACAGAGATAACAAATAGGAATTATGAACGAACCTTTAAAGATTGTTAATGAATATACAATTTCGCCTTTCAAGAATTTGCAGCATTTAAACTAATGTTGAATACAAATCATTAAAAACACACAGGGACGTTATTCATTAAAGCTACGGCCAATTATCGCAATTTCACGGTTAGGCATCGAATACATTTCTCACACACACTAAAAAAAATTTAAATTGGCGTGGCTATTAAATGACGTTTTTGCATCACACCTGAGCAAATTGAAGGAGTTCTTTTTTGTATCACACCTGAATAATTGCAGTCGTTCATCAAGTCTCCGGACTTAAACTACATTTCGTGCATCGACAAGCACGTCGATAAGCCTGACCAGATGAAATTAATAACAGTAATAATTATAATTTAATAATAATAAATAAACACAAACTGTCCCGGATGATTAAACATTACTGCAAGCCCGGGCAATCCCGAATTGAAAGTGGCACTGATCAGTTTCTTGTTTTTCTATACAAACAACCATTGTTTGCGGAAGGGGACTACCTTGATTTTACACATATAAAATTTGTGTGTGTATATATATATATATATATATATATATATATATATATATATATATATATATATATATATATATATAATACAGTACATGTGTGTGAGACCATTCCGATTGAGAAAGGAGTTAGATAGGGAGACCCCCCATCTTTCCCAAAATTATTCACAGCATGAAATTTATATTGGGAAACAATAGGAATCAATATTAATGTGTAATACCTTAAATTCAGATTTGCAGATGAAACAGGTCTGTTTAGTAAATCATGGGAGGAATAGCAAAATATGATAAAATATTTGAATGGAGAAAGCAGAAATGTATGACTGAAAATTAATATGAGTAAAACTAGGATAATGTTCTATGAAAATGCAAACACAACAAATAAAGAGTTATGGACGAGTCTCGGGCGATTGTTAATGAATATAAGTAGTTAGGACAGACAGTAAGTGGTTCCCGAAGACACGACCCTGAAATTAAAAGAAGGATAAGCACGGGATGGAGAGCTTTTGATAAACAAAATGAAATTATGAAATGTAAAAGGACAATTTCTTTAAAAATAAAAGTATCTAATCAGATGGTCCGACCCGTTATAACATATGCATCAAAAACTTGTCTTACTAAAGCTTTAGAACATAAGCTCGTTACAACTCGGAGAGCTATATAACGAATAATGGTGGGAATAACACTAAGAGACAGAAAAAGAGCAACAAGGATACGAGAGGATATTCTAACATGTAAGAAGAAATAGAAATGAGCGGGACATATAATGAGAAAGAACATTAGGAATAACAGAATGGGTCCTGGAGATTGCAATTGAAGCTGGGGAAGGAAGAGAAGACGACGGATTGACGAACTAGGAAAGTTTCCCGGTGTGGACTGGCAAAGATAGACCACAAACAGACGCAAGTGGAAGGACACATGTCTGAGGTCTGTTCTGCAGTGGAATAGCAATGGAAATATATATATATATATATATATATATATATATATATATATATATATATATATATATATATATATATATATATATGTGATAGATAGATAAAGATAGATACAGGCTACCGAGGAATGAAAAGAGCAAATTCTACGTGTGTACTTATTAAGGAAATAAAACGCCGAAATCACCACACCTAAATTTCGCATAATGGAACCGAAGTGTCGATGTAATCTAGGTATCGGCAAAATGATCAAACGATTACATCAATTAACGTCCCTGGTGGATCATTTCCGCCTAAGTGGAGGACAATCAAAAAGCAATTAATTCTCAATAATCCATATTCTCGTAACTGGCATGAAATAATTCCTTTGCTTAGGTCAAATTTTAGACATTTTCTCTTCGTTTTCTTTCCCACACCTCGCAGAAAATGGCTGACTGACGTCACTTTTTGAAATAGCAGACATAAATCATGATTATTTTGTAAATATAAATAAAATCATAATGATAATGAACAAAACAGCAATGGATTAATTAAGTAATTATCAGATAAATCAGAGTTTCCGCTCAAGATATAATGCAGTGGACGGGAAATGTCCAGAAATAAACAGATATCGATGGATGAATGGTATTTAGGGTCATAGCCAAGGCAGTAGGGGAGTAGAGGACTAATCAACGTCTTTAATGAGTTATCAAGGAAAAAAAAAAGACAAAAGTGACGCAATAGTATAGTCTAAGAAATGTTGCATCATGAAATTCCACAAGATGGCTGAAGGAGTGACGTGGAAAATTTATTCGCGACTGTTAATGGATCACAATGAGGCCTATATTGGATTGATATAGTCTACCTACCTATTAACTTTGTGGTATTCTTACGAGTAATTAACGATTATTACTTGGTGTTACAAGAAGGGCTCATTTCCCTGAAGGGAAATTTGTATTTGTTTGAAGATAACGATAAGAAACGTTACAATAGTAACTAGAGGGACACTCAGTAGAGCGAGGACCTCCGCCAAGGCAGATTATTTCTAGACCTTTTGGACTGATTATGGACATTTTGCTCATCCATGACCTTGACCTTTGACCTTCCAAAACTTATTAATTTCTAGCTCTTTACACCAAGTTTAAAATCCATGCAAGCTTCATTAATTTACGACTAAAATTGTAGGTGTATGGTTGATGACCGAAACTTGACCTTTTTCTTGACCTTGGCCTTGGAAACGACATTGACCTTCGACCTTAACATAAATCAATTGGCGTGGATTTTCACACACTCAAATATAAACCAAGTTTGAAGTCTCTGTGACAACGATGTCCAAACTTGTGGCTGATTACGTGAATTGGGGCATTTTGCTTGACCATGTCCTTAATCCTTGACCTTCCAAAATTTAATCATTGCCATCTTTTTACATAAAAGTTAATCCTTGCAGGTTTCGTTGTGACCAGGAAGCTGTTTACAAACAAACACACAATTAGGGTTTAAAACATAACCTCCTTCCAACTTCGTTGGCGGAGGTAAAAAAAAGGAAAATACACTAATTTTCTAAAACAAAACACAAATAAATAATTTACAGAATCGAAAACAAGATTAAATCAACCCAAAGCAATACTAGAGCATTTTTGAGAAGCATATTCAAGATTTGTTTACAAACAAACACACAAACAGGGGGTAAAACATAACCTCCTTCCAACTTCGTTGGCGGAGGTAAAAAAGAAAATAAAACTAATTTTCTAAAACAAAACAAATTAATAATTTACAGAATCGAAAACAAGAATAAATCAATACAAAGCAATATTAGAGCATTCTTGAGAAGCATATTCAAGATCCCCCCCCCCCCCCCACCCTCGGCCCCCCCGAGACAGAAAGGAATCGGATCCCAGTTCGAAGGACAGGCCATTAAGTCACCGCAAGCACATGACTCATGCACCAGGCTGACACTGCTTAAGTTGTCAAGAGATGCAAAAACAGCGGAACAGTTATTCGTCAACATTTGTTTATCACCGAAGAAAACAATTGAACATTTACTCATTTCCTTATTCCCTTTTCCTCACAGGGATGTTTTCCCTATTAGATCCCTTGGACTTATATCATCTTGCTTTTCCAACTAGGATTGTAGTTTAATAAGTAGTAGTAGTAGTAGTAGTAGTAGTAGTAGTAGTAGTAGTAGTAGTAGTAGTAGTAGTAATAATAATAATAATAATAATATCAATAATAATAATAATAATAATCTTCATTTCCAAAGAAATGAGTACGGAGAACAACTAACATTTAAGAGTACAGACTATTGAAAGTGGTATATAATCATAAATACGCTATTCTTAGAATTTCGAAAGAAATACGATTGGAAAGCTATTAATATTTCTAAAATTAAATTTACTGAAATTTCTAGATATAAGAATGGAAAGCTATTAACATTTCTAAAATCAAAATTACTAAGAGTATATATCGAAACATAACATCTATTACTCATTCCTAATTAGATATTTCAACTAATCAGTCCCCGAATCATAGGGATTTTTTATACGTAACTATTAATTCAATCAATTACCAATACTCTCGATGTTATTTCATGCAATTATCTGCAGTCAATAGAGGAGTAGCATCCAATTTCTTAACTACACACTTGTTTGTCATTATCCCAAACTTGTTTTGCATACTCACGCAATTCACAATGATAAAAAATTGTTTATTCAACTGTTTACATAAGCAGCAAAGAACCAAAGATGATAATACTAGTAGTTATCCTCACACTGCTGTTGTTGTTCGCATACCAGACAATAGTAATGTTGATGTTATAACAAGATGTTTGTATACTATTATTATTATTATTATTATTATTATTATTATTATTATTATTATTATTGTTGTTATTTATTTTTCTTATTATCATTACTATTACTATTATTATTATTACTATTACTAGCTAACCTACAACCCAAGTCTGAACAGCAAGATGCTATAAGCCCAAGATCTCCAACATGGAAAAATACCCCAGTTAGGGAAGGAAATAAGGAAATAAATAAACGATATAATAAGTAATGAACAATTAAAATATCTTAAAAACATTAACAACATTAAAACGGATATTTCATATATAATCTATGTCAGATGGTTCAACATAAAAACATTTGCTGCAAGTTTGAACTTTTGAAGTTCTACCGATTCAACTACCCGATTAGGGTAACAGTTGCGTTTTAGATAACATTAATTACTATCCACACCAACACTAATCTTGTTTTAATTATTGACCATCATTATAATCAAAACTGGCCTTGTATGGAACGAAATGAAATATATGGAATTTTGATATGTTCAGACGCTGGGGCAGAGGAGCCCATTCAGTACTGTCATGGAAAATATTGAAAAAAAATAAATAAATAAATAAATAAATAAAAATAAAAGAACCCACATGGAAATGAATAAAAAATTGATTATTATTTAAACTCGTTCGTTCATTTAAGACATAAGCTGACGTTAACACATTCTTACATTTGAAATAAAAAAATTAAAAATAATCAATTAAAGTTTCACTAAAAATAAAAAAAAATAAAATAGAGAGCTGACTTCATTAAACCCCTCATCCATTAAGCAATTGACAAATTATTAATATCACCAAGAAGGTTTAACCTCCTTGAAATAAAAAAAATTAAAATCAATTAAAATTTTACTAAAAAAATATAAAGAGCAGACTTCATTAAACTCCTCATCCATTAAGCAATTAACAAATTATAAATATTACCAAGGAGGTTTCTTGAATATTACTATCATGACCAAATGTTGTTATGATGAAACTATCATCATCGCAACATAGTAAATCTCACGAATGATAATCATCATCATTATCGACATAACCACTGTTCTTGACGTAATCAAATAGAGCCGTGTTGGCATACTCACGCAATGCGGTCTACGGCCGCTTCGTCGTCGTCGGTGTGTCTGTGAGGAGGGAGATGGCCAGATTCCCGACGCCTGTACCGTAACACAACGACGTGTGACGCCACAGAGAGCACCACCAGTAACACCAAGAAGAGCTGTAAAGGAAGGAGAAATAAACTGTTATTATTATCTTTTCTCTATCACTCCTTAAGAGTCCATCACCTTTTTTACAATGTGAGCCGTTCCTATGGTCACACTCTTCTGCATGAGTCCTGGGGCTACTTCAGCCTCTATCTTTTTCTAGGTTCCTTTTCAGGGATCTTGGGATCGTGCCTAGTGTTCCTATGATTATGGGTACAATTTCCACTGGCATATCCCATATCCTCCTTTTATTATTATTATTAAATGGCAGGACAGGGTTAGAGATTAATCTATAAGAGATTACTCAAGAGAAATATGTGGATGAGGTCATGGTGAGGGGTAGATGGAAATGGTTTGGGCATGCTCCTCGCATTCGCCAAGAGAGATTAGTTCACCAAACGTTCAGCTGGGCTCCACAAGGCATTAGAATAGTTGGGAGATCCAGGTCTACATGGCTGAGCATTATGAAGCGTGAAGTAGATGATGATGAATGGAGAAGTATTGATTTAAAAGCTCAAGATAGAAACGACAGGCGAAATCTAACCGAGGCCCTTTGCGTCAACAGGCGCAGGAGGAAGAGATGACAATGATGATGATGATTAATTGCTAAGCTACAACCCTAGTTGGAAAAAAGGATGCTATAAGCCCAAGGGCTCCAACAGAGATATATAGCCGAGTGAGGGGAGGAAATAAAGAAATAACCTAATTGAAAAGTAATAAACAATTAAAATTTTTTAAGAAGAGTAACAACAATAAAACAAGATCTTTCATAAATAAACTATAAAATGTTTTTTTGTCAGCCTGTTCAAAATAAAAATAAAACACTTACTGAAAGTTTGAGTTTTTCTCTAAAAAGAAAAGTATCTAATAAGAAAATTGATAGTTTGTTATTGAATGTACAATAGAATATCATATAGAGCATAGTAAAACTCTACGTAACTTTTTATTCTAACCAACATAGCACCTAGTAAGGCCTTTAACCTAAACTGCTATATAAGTGTTATTTTAAATATTTATCTTTCACTTATACCATTATTTTGTTTTCAAGAATTCCAAAGTCTTCCACCAATTCCTTCAACTATATAATGAAGCCACATCACGATTATTTGGCCATGTAATCAATGCATATTCTTCCAATCAAATCTGAACAGTAAGTCGCATACGAGAGTACAATGCAAGCTATTGTTATGTAATAATCGACGATGATAAATAATAATAATAATAATAATAAATAATAATAATAATTAACGATGAATGAAACTCTAATTCACGTAACGTTCATCAAACGTTGTAGGAACAGAGCTGCCCAGCTTGAAACGTTTTAACAATTAACGGCTACTAAACAACATCAGACCTTAAGAGATTAAATTAAAAAAAGTGGGCATATACCAATATTTTTATCTATTAATTTGATAAAACTCAATTCCAACTCCAATCTTTCCTGACATTTTCTCCTATGTAACTGACTCCTTATCTAACCAATTAAGTGAACATATACTTTTGTGGCTTCTCTTCTTCCTCCTCTTCTTCGACAGAGCATCATCAGCCATAACAGCTCCGCCCTTGCCTGATATGTGGAGATCCATTTTGTAAACAAAGAGAAACCTTAGAAAAGCAGGAATATAGAAAGAGTTAAACATTCCTGAATACGAAGGCCATCATCCAGGTCTTCTTCAACCAATCGCCAGAATATCCTGGATTAAACACCCCCGCCCCCCCCCAATTACTTGTATACATTGAAAAGGGGAATTAAGAAAGATACAATAATGAACGCTCTCTCTCTCTCTCTCTCTCTCTCTCTCTCTCTCTCTCTCTCAAACATGAACCATTTCATAATAGATTATAGTCTTCTTTCTTTCGCAGCAACTTCGCAAGTGTGTCCACTCCTTTCTCTGACCACGTACTTTATTACTCCATCCACACACACACACGCACACGCACACGCACACACTCAAACATACACCTATCATCCTCCATTCTTTCTACAAAACCCATTTATAAACACATTTAGTCTTCCTTTCAACTACGTGTTAACAATAATCTGTACACTTATATTGAAAATCTTTTTCTTCTTATAGAGCAAACGGTACACAAAAAGGTCATCTCAACTTCCATTTGGGAAAATAAATTCCTTCATACATTTCTTTGAAGTTTCTGCAATATCTCTCTAAATCTGCAACCAACGCTGCATTATCTGCAAAAGCAAACTATTCCACATTCCAGTCACTACGCACTTTCTTATATGAAAACTTTGCAATAGCTTTTATTGTCCTATCTCTAGATATGTGATATGACTACCTCGCCCTTAGTGTTCCACATACTCCCCCTTAATTAACAAAACTCTTTAATGTTTTCAAAAAGTTAAAATCAAACACCAACCCCTTAAACAACACCTCTACAAATTTAGTGTTTTTTTTTTTTTTTTTTTTTTTTTTTTTTTTTTTGTTAGGTCCATGTATATCACATACGTACAGGTCTTTACCTCGACATTCAATTTTATCCTAATCCTACTTATCAACGAACACGTGATCCTCA
>NC_090736.1:12690372-12700372 GCF_036898095.1 Palaemon carinicauda | reverse complement strand
GAAGAAAAGAACAGCATATTATGTACTGAGTAGTTATGCGACTATTATGGAACTAGAAACGGTCGAATTTACTGTTGTTGTTGGTATGGAACACAGCTGGACTGGAAAGAACGATCTACCAAGTGGGAAAAGCATCACAGACAATCATCCGTCATCAGTTTCGATTCCAATAAACAATAACAAATGTAAGTAACATCCGTTGTTTTCAAACGCCGGAAAATATACTTTCTGTCATTACAAAATCCACACCCGTTCTTTTAACTACAAAGGCAAAGGAGAGAAGAGAGAGAGAGAGAGAGAGAGAGAGAGAGAGAGAGAGAGAGAGAATGTTGACTAATCATTACCCCTCAATTCAAATCGTAATCAAAGATGGTCCAACTCAAGTCACACAGTTAGCGCATATAAAATGTTAAAAGGCTGGAGATAAGGTTACTTTCATCTTCACTTTCCT
This sequence comes from Palaemon carinicauda, assembly GCF_036898095.1. NCBI lineage: Eukaryota > Metazoa > Arthropoda > Malacostraca > Decapoda > Palaemonidae > Palaemon > Palaemon carinicauda. The sequence goes on along the minus strand of NC_090736.1, from coordinate 12,699,921 downwards.
TGCCTCAGCATTAATCAATCATAACCATCGAATCCGTGATACTGCCAAGGTCACTTCTCTGACATTGGCCCTGAGAAAAAGCTACAAACAAGAAATCCACACAAACCATCCACTCATAATTGGAAAAGTTTGTTGGGCATCAAACGCTAACATGCAGAACTACACTGGGCGCATGCATAATACTAAATATATTGATTGAACCTCAAGCCCCCATATATGATATATATTTCAACTCTATTAGATTTCACTCATCCGAAAGAACTTTTTCCTCTACTAAATATAAGCACTTGAATGCTCTCTCTCTCTCTCTCTCTCTCTCTCTCTCTCTCTCTCTCCCCAAACGATTACACAATCATTATTATTTATATTACTACATACTTTATTTTCAGCCATGTTCACAATCTCTCTCTCTCTCTCTCTCTCTGTCTCCCCCCTCTTCAAACGAAATACAAAATTATTATTATTACATACTTCGTTTTCAGTCGTCCACAATCTCACAATATCTCTCTCTCTCTCTCTCTCTCTCTCCTCTCTCTCTCTCTCTCTCTCTTTCCTTCATAGGTTTTACATTATCATAGGAGAAGAAAAAAAAAAGAAAAATTCAGAAGTTTGAATTTGGGTGTCTGGCCGATCTGTGTAACCTGGCATCACTACGAATACAGTCAAGGTCTCTCTCTCTCTCTCTCTCTCTCTCTCTCTCTCTCTCTCCTGGCATCACTTCGAATACAGTCAATGTCACCTGAGATTACATACGAAATTATTTCTACATTATCCTAACGTTTCACTTTCCGAATGTTCAGACAATGTTCAATTACATATACGTGTATGAAAGGATAAAAAAATCCCCGTCCTACATCTAGTAAAAGTAAAAAAAAAAAAAAAAAAGGTCCCCATAATACCCAGAGACCTTCAGCTGAAATAAAACAGGAGCATACCATTAGCCTCAGATAGATACACAGGTACCCAAAACACATCTGTTCACTTGCTTGAGCCAACAGCTTCTATACGAGAGAGAGAGAGAGAGAGAGAGAGAGAGAGAGAGAGAGAGTTATTAAGTATTTTGGATGTCTCAAAGACTTCTTAGTCCATCCAGAGACTTCACTTACTCTTTGGTAGAGCGATTTACTTTAAGCATTAGTTTTCTTATGATCTAACATAGAGAGAGAGAGAGAGAGAGAGAGAGAGAGAGAGAGAGAGATTTTCTGAAGATCCCGGGGATAATTTAGGATTTCTCTTCCTCCCCATTGTTTACTTTTATTTCATTCATTCTCTTTAAAATACAATAACGATAATTAAGGAGGCGGTCAATTTCATTTAAACGTAAATGAAACAATGAAATTCCCGATTTATTTCGAATAACTAGAAGCCTCCTCCTTTCGTGCAAGATGCAGCCAGCTCTTGAGATATAGTTCCTATTTAAACTATGTTCATCCGGTAGGAACCAGAAATATTTTCTTTACAAGAGCAACAACAACAACAACAAAAAAGATGATGAACAAGAAGAAGAAGAAGAAGAAGAAGAAGAAGAACAACAACAACAACAACAACAACAACAAGGAGGAGATGGAGAACAACAACTACAAAAACAAGGAGAAGAAGAATAACAACAATAACAAACAACAACAACAACAAGGAGATGATGATGATGAAGAACAACTACAACTACAAAAACAAGGAGAAGAAGAATAACAACAATAACAAACAACAACAACAACAAGGAGATGATGATGATGAAGAACAACTACAACTACAAAAACAAGGAGAAGAAGAATAACAACAATAACAAGGAGAATAACAACCATAACAACAAGGAGGAGGAGTAGGTCTACCTTAGGGCAAGGCTAAGTTCTGTCTATGACCAATCAAGCTGACCTCACCAACTTATCGTCTGGAACGAAGTACTTCCTGAATGTGAGACAGCTTCGTTGGTGGAACTTAGCAACTTTTGAAATCGCACGAAAGACAAACATGAAATCCATCGTCATACCATCGCTAAGATGTAAAGAATGTGTGTCTAGAATTATGCAATTATTCCTAAAAGACTTAAAACGGATTATTCTTGATATGTTTATGGTCAAAATTCTGAAGAATGACACATTATTACTGTTAATTAATACATATATATAATCATACAACTGTATCAGCGGTATGTTCATTCATATGTGCAGACTGTAAACACACACACACACACACACACATATATATATATATATAGAGAGAGAGAGAGAGAGAGAGAGAGAGAGAGAGAGAGAGAGGGAGGGAGGGGGGGGGGGAAATTTTCGTGTAGATACTTTTAATGTTTGTATAATAATATATCTGTGGATGTATATGTTGAGGCCCTTTACGTCAATAGGCGTAGGAGGAGATAATGAGGATATATGTGTGTGTATATATATATATATATATATATTGCTGAATTTTTTCACCTAAGGATTATTTCGAGACGATCTGCTAGACCTCATCCTTCTCCAATCCCTGCAAAGTTCGACCAACTACCAAGAAACTAATTCGGAGCTGAAATCAACAGAGGCACCGCCAGTTTCATAGAAGCGTAGCGGAACGTAACAAAAATGACTGCAATGTAAAATAAAGGCTTATGTCTATTAATGCACCCATTAGCAAGCAGACTGGAGATTAGATATACTGTGTACAATGAGTACCTTGCACTAACGATAAAGAATATCTCGCACTGCACTCCCCCAATACACTAAACCCAAAACAAGATAAAGGAATGATCTGCTCAGCAAAACAAACTGGTCAGACATTACATTTTATTATTTCTTAGATATACTAGAACGTTGCAAGATAGGTATATTACCGTTTTTATTTCATATTTCAAGGTCATAAGTTCTTCGGGCTGAATGTCAAGTTTATGAAAGGTTAAGAGGCAAAACCATAAGATTTAAAATTATTTACACAAATTAAGAACAAAAAAATCGTAAGACTACAATTTTTTCTAAAATGACCCAAAATTTATCAACCTACGAAAAGATCTTAACAAATGACAGATGTGAAATTATGGAATTTGATTCATCAGAAACCAAATTTACACTAAAATGCTAAAAAAATTAACTTAACAATATCGACCTGTTTTTAAATTCCTCTTACAAAAAAACAACGATTAAATTTAATCAAAACAGTATAGTTATCTGCTTTATTTATGGAAAAAAGCTTTTTCTCCTAGACTCTACAGCAAATAGTCCAGGAACTTATAAGACCACGCAAAGACCAAAATGACTTTAATCCCAGGCATAAAAACCATGTAACATTCAAGGCACTAAATGGAATAGGCAGCCACTAGACTCTAAACCCAGAATACCATTTCACTGAATGGCATTTTTTACATCGACCGTGTAATAGCTTTCCATCTTGCCTTTAGAGAGAGAGAGAGAGAGAGAGAGAGAGAGAGAGAGAGAGAGAGAGACTCATTCTTACAAGGTACTCAGCATATTGTGTTATCCATACAATGCATGAAATACTATGCGGAACTGTGCGGCCTACATAATTTACTTGCAGAAATATGAACTGCCTGGGGAGACATGAAAAAAACACAAAGCACACACACAACATAGATAAGCATGCATGTGTGTGTTGGATACCAGAACGTAGACATCTTATCACCAACGGTTTGACGTAAGGCAAGGTCGAAAATTACATGGTAAAAGCCCCAGAAGATAATTTTAATGACTTGGCCACACATCTCCCACCACTGTCCCTGGCAAGGTTATAAAAATGTAGCGTGGAGAGAGAGAGAGAGAGAGAGAGGAGAGAGAGAGAGAGAGAGAGAAAGCTCGGCGTTGCATGGAAATGATAAAATGCATATTTAAATTAATTAGTTACGTGTAAACATACCTAAAAATTTTAAATTAATCAAAAGTCATATGAATAAACTGTAGCCACTTATTCTACCGATAATACTGCTTGTAAATGTGGTTTCAACATCTTTATATAAACAATTATGTTATTACAAATTTAAGCTGAATATAGGAACAGAATAAATCTAAATAAAAGTTTCTTGATTAACGTCTAAATATGTTTACTGAATACAATAATCTCTTCCCTAGTTTGCCATTTGGGCTTCATTCTAGAGCTGCCTTTAACCGTGTTAATCATGAGGCCCTTCTTTTCAAACTCAAACAGTTGAGTAAGTGGGTCTTTTCTTAGCATCATTCCTGAATTTTTTTTAGAAAGATTACAAAGAGTTGTTGCTGATAGGCACCGTAACTGAATATAGGAATGTGATATCTGGTGTTCCTCGAGGACGTGTTCTTGGCCCATTACTTTTCACACTATATATACATGAAATGTGGTTTGGCCTAGAAAACAAGCTCGTTGCATATGCATATGATGATAATCTCTTGGCACCAATTTCTTCTCCTGAATTTAGATCTGGGGCTGCTGAATTCCTTAAAAAGATCTAGCTAGAATTAGTGCATGGTGCAAATTATGGGGCTCCTCAACATCCCTGAATTGATAATGTATCTTCAACTATATATAACTCCTTGAAAAATTCAGGCGTGATTTTTTATGGTAAATTTACTTTAGAGAAACACATTCGATGTTTTTCTTCAAACGCAAAAAAAAAAAAAAAAAAAATGGCTTATTGAGAAACTCGCTCAAGATTTATGGTGAGACTCCTATTCTGAAGAAGTGGTTCCATTCTTTCATTATACCTTATTTCGAGTATTGTTCTCCTGTCTGATCTTCAGCTGCTGATTTTCATCATAACTTATTGGACAAAAACTTTCGTTTTATTAAAATTATAATTCCTGACCTTTATAATAATCTCTGGCACCGTCATTCAGTTAGTTCTTTATGCTTGTTATATAACATTATTATAATTCTGACCATCATTTGCATTCAGATATTCCCAGACTGTACCACCCTGTACGCAGTACTAAGTATACAGTTAATTATAACAGTCTGGCCTTCTCCATCATAGGACCCCAACAATATACAATATTCTTGGGGTTTCATTCCAGCTGTGACCAGATTGTGGAATGATCCTCCAAATCAGGCAGTTTAATCGGTGGAATTTCAGACGTTCAAACTTGCAGAGAATGTTTTTATGTTCAACAGGCTAACAAATCTTTCGTAATAGTTTATATATGACATCTATTTTAACGGTGTTACTGATCAGGAGAAATTTTATATTCGTTATTCAATACATCCTATTTTTATTTATTTCCATATTTCCTTTCCTCACTTGTCTGTTTTCCCCTGTTGGAGCTCTTGGGCTTATAGCATCCTGCATTTCTAACGGAGTTGTAGCTTAGCTTGTAATAAGGAAAATGATGATGATAATAATAATTATAATAAAAATAATAATAATAACAATAACAACAACAATGATCTTAACAATATATCCCAATTCTCAGATTTACGATCTAACTGTCTCAGAACAGAAGACTTGACTATAATACAGTAGAGATCAGATCTATCGCTTTTTCAAAGCCCATTTTTGTATTGATTCAAAATCAACAGACTGACAAAACTCAAGAACGTTAAAAAGATAGATATTATCGCAAAAAGTTTCTTTAATTATTGCCACTTGTAATGACAGGAAAAAAGCATTTCCTGACAACTACAATAAAAATAACTATAGAAGATATGGTAATAAATAAATAGCAACAAGTAAAACCAAGTACCGTTAATAACAAGCCAAGAGAAACGAAGCATAATAGCAACTTTCACTTCCGGTATGTGTGACATCACCATCTAGACACCGTTAATTCATGAATTCTTCCGTTAAACACAGTATAAAGATTTTCTTGGAAGGTATGATGATGAACAAGTAATGAGGTGGGACAAAATATAAATAGAATACATAATCATTATGAAAATAAAAGCAATATACCCTTCCAAGAAAATCACACCATTGCGCGATTGGATAACTTGGTCATGCATAACCTTGGTGAAGGAAATGAACGAGACAAGTCTTTCAAATGAAGAATAATATGATTACAAGCACAAGCAAATAATATATATATTATATATATATATATATACACAGTATATGTCTTTGTGGCTAACTGGTATTATCACTGTCATGCCAGCTTCCTGGACCAGGGTTCGATTCCCCAGCCGGCCAGGCCAGAAGCTATTGTCTTTAAGTGGTTCCCCCTTGGGTCTTTAATTCCGAGGTATAAGAAAAATCCAGACATCAAGGTATTAAAATATATGGCTTATTTGAATACGAAAAACACGTCAAATGGACAAAATCAATCACACATATATATATATATATATATAGCAAATGAAATATCAACCAAAAGAACATTAACTTCTTAGAAAAGAAAAAATTGTCAAGAGTTTGTTTGCGAGCATGCGATCAAGCTGTCGTTGCCATAAATAAATCGTCTCTATTGTTTTTGTCATTCAGTATCCAGCATGACACTTTCTAACTCAGAACAAGATGTCGTGTACCCACTTCGAGAGTTCATCCGCATTGGACGTTGAGAATATAGCACCTGCTAACAATTAGACATGATAATTTCATTAGTATTTCTTTTACCTACACATTGGTTCTAAAATCTTTAGCTAATGTATTAATAACAATCCATCTGTTGATCTGACTTTGGATATGTTGTTTTATATATATATATATATATATATACTGTTCATAACGGACAAAGATCTAGAAGAACAAAGAAATTATTAGAGACGAAAAAAAAAAACTAATTTTGTACCCCTTGAGATGACTGAACATTAAAAAAAAGACGGAAAGAACGTGTAGTTAATCTAATTCCATGACCTTCATTCAAACTTGAAAACCATAGAAGCCGAGCAATAGTTCCTGAGAATGTCAACATGTTTTTCTTTAATATCACAGGAGGTAATTGGGTTTGAATCAGAGAGAGAGAGAGAGAGAGAGAGAGAGAGAGAGAGAGAGAGGGGGGGGGAGATTCGAAGCCGTATAGATTTAAGGACATCACATTTTCCTTTAAATGTGAAACGTTCATTCTATTCTTGAAGTAGATGTATCATAAGTGCTGTTTCAGATGACCCGAAATTTACTGTTCTTTATACAAACAAAAGGTCAGTAAGATGACCCCGGCTCACAAACGTAGGATCTATCATTCCATAGATAATTAAGGTCTTTAAAAAAAACCTGTCGTATTCAAGGAGCGTTCATATCTGATCATTCGACATAGAATTAATAAATAACAAATGGTAATATCATGTAAATCGACATCAATCATTTAGTCAACAATCAAGTTACACTGAATAAAATTAGAACATCAAGGAATGTGTATCCGTATTTTCACGTGTATTTAAATCTTTTTAAAATACGTTGACAACACATATTCTATAAAAAAAAAGCAGTGTGTGACTTGCGTCAAATAGTAAAGTAACATTGACCAACAAATCTCTTATTCGTTTATACAGCAACTAAGTGAATATGAAATAAGAAATGCATAAGTTATGTTAGTTACATTTTGAATTACAATGGCATGTCTTCCGCTTCAAGATGCTAGAACATTAAATATGATAAAACAACAGACAAGTACACAGCAAACAACGTTCAGACGTGTATTCACCGTAATGTGCATATGCCAGTTACAGACCACAAGCAAATAAAAACAGTAATAAAATGTATTACATCAGCATATGAACGCGGCTTTATGAGTTCTTTGTGCTCTATAAACGTTCAGCTGGGCTCCAAAAAGTTCAGCTGAGCTCCAAAAAGTTCAGCTGGGCTCCACAAGGCACTAAAAGAGTTACCCCTAGGACTACATGGCTGACGACTATGAAGCACGGAGTAAGATATATGAAGGGAGAAGTATTGAATTAAAAGCTTAAGATAGAGACGACTGGCAAAATCTAACCGAGGCCCTTTGCGTCAATGGGCGTAGGAGGAGATGATGATAATTTCTATATGTAATCATACTTGTGCGTACACATGTATCCAAGTAATTGAACAATGAGAAAGCTTTTGATCCTGTCAAAACTTCACCAGCAATGAAATCCCTTCAAAAGCAAGGAATACGTGAATCTTTGTTGGAACATTTGAAGATGATATGGAGAGAAGAGGTTTAGTGAAAAAGCATGCCTTTGATAGAAGGCATTGGAGAGGGAGCATCAGGCAACCGACCCCTTAATGTAAAGGATACGGTGGAGAACAAGAAGAAGAAGAAACGGGAATTACTGCGATCCTAAACTTGCATAAAGATGTTGAGAAAACTCCGATTGAGAAAGGAGTTAGACAGGCAGACCTCATGTTTCCTAAATTACTCACAGCATGCCTAGAAGTTTCTAAGAATTTAGAATAGTGAAATTGTAAAAACTAACATTTTGGGAAATACCTTAACAACTTAAGATTTGCTGTTGACATAGTTCTTTTTAATGAATCAAGGAAGGAATTGCAAAACATGATAAAAGAGTTTAATAGAGAAAGCAGAAATGTAAGACTGAAAATGAATATGAGTATAACTAATATAATGTTCAAAGAAAATGCATAAACAACAAATAAGGTTATGGAAAAACCTCTATAGATTCTTAAATAATTTATGTAATTAGGGCAGACAGTAAATGTTTCTCCACGACATGACACATAAATCAAAAGGATAAGCATGGGATGGAGGGCTTTTAGTAAACAAAATGAGATTAGGATAAAGCAAAATGCCACTTTTTCTAAAATGAAAATATTTAACCAGATGATCCTACCAGCATTAACTCATACATTTGAAACTTTGAGCCTTAGAACATAAGGTAGTTACAACTCATACAGCTATGGAAAGAATAATGATGGAATTAACTCTTAAGAAACAAAAAAGGAGCAACATGGATACAAAGCAAACTAAAGTAGATATTCTTATAACAAGAAAAAGAAATGGACGTGGGCAGGACATTTAGTAAAAATGACAGATAACAGACGGAAAAAAAGAATAAAAGAATGGGTCCCTGAAGATTACAAATAAAGCAGAGGAAGAAAGAGAAGACGATGGATTCACAAGCTAAGTTTGGCACAGAACGACCATAGACAAATGGAATTGAAAGGACATGTCTACGAACTTTCTGTTGCAACGGATGATATATGTATGTATGTGTATGTGTGTGTGTATATATATATATATATATATATTCATATATTTATATATATGTATATATATACATATATATATACATACATATATATAATATATATATATATATATTTTTATATATATATATATATATATATATACACAGTATATATCCATTGTCACTAATTACAATGAGTACTATCGTTAACCACTAGAAGGTAAGTTATTCTGTTGGTCGGGAATTCAAGCCCTGCTCAAACTCATAGTTCTAGTAGTGTTCACAGCCTCACGACAGATCTTGTGAGCTTTGGGGGAGCCTGTAGGTCTAAAAGCCGAGTCATAGGCTGCCATTCCATCTTTCTCTGGTCCTAGCTCTGCACCTCATGAATCACATTTAAACGGTGGGCGGACCTCTCCCGCTTGGGGCCTATCACAATGGGAAAAGATGGTTTGTGGTACTGAATCACTAGTCACGCCCTTCACTACTATGATGGCGATAATAGAAAATAATCGTACCCTCGTT
>NC_090736.1:12680372-12687872 GCF_036898095.1 Palaemon carinicauda | reverse complement strand
TCTACTCCACTGCAGGACAAAAGCCTCGAACATGTCCTTATTCAAGTCTTGGAATTGGCCAGTTTTAATAACCAAGCTGGTCACTGAGGAATGGTGATGGTGGAGACTTCTTCTGATGACACACAGAAAACCAACATATTACAGGGGGTCCTGACTATAATCCTTTCTTCACGTTAAGGCATTTCCACTCACAAAGTGATATATATATATATATATATATATATATTATAAACCGTACTAATAATTTACTAATGCTAATTAAAATACAACCCTGACCCATATCCGTATACGCAATATTTGTATATACGCCCCATTAGCAAAAGCCATTAACGCTAGCATTCAGGTCACGAGATAGTACAGGATAAAACTTCACTCTAATATTAGCAGATCATTTTCATCTCATTAGACTAATGGACGTTACAAACTTCTTTCTGGGAAAAAAAGAGAAAAGTGCCAGCTCATGATGCAATGATAACAAATGATTCGCACTGGAAACAATACCAACTCAAAGTAAAATTTATAATATTCATATTATAATAATACCTAAGGTAGGATGCATGTATGCGTTGAGAAGATACACAAACATAAACGTGTGTGTAGGTATATATGTATAGCCTATATATATATGTGTGTGTGTGTATATACACACACACACACACACATATATATATATATACATATATATATACACATATATATATAATATATATATATATATATATATATACACATACATATATATATATATATATATACATATATATAAATATATATACATATATAAATATATATATATATATATATATATTTCTGATCACGCTCATCTATCCCTCTCCCTCAGGTAGGGAGAGGGGTAGTCATGACCTGGTGAGAGGGGGGTGGGTACGCTTGTGTGCATATCTATCTAAATGTAGAATAGCCACGAAAGAAAAAAGAAAAAGTTACAGAGACATCGATAGATTCAACAATGAGAATTCATAAACAAAGATATCCCATTTTTACAGGAGAATTGGATCCCACAGCTGTCTGTCTCTTGATTATCCCAGATAAGTCAGACTTTACATACGAGGATAATACGGGATTAACTGAAAACAGACTAGGGCTTAAATTTAAATTCTGACCTTTGGCAGAGCAATTACAATGATTCAACAGTACTCCGTTGGGTATAGTCATTAAAAATATATAGCAGCCATTTTTAATGTGTCGCATACATACATGTATGCATGTATATTTATATTATATATATATATACACACACACACACACATATATATATATATATATACTTATATATATATACACTATATATATATTTATACATACACACGCACACACACAGATATATATATATATATATATATGTATATAACAGCACCCATGTCAACAATAAACTGAAAATTTAATTCTTAAAAGAATGTGACAATAGTTTTTAACCCGCTCATTTTCGCCGGCCAATACAGCCCAAGTTCTGTCGCTCAAGACAAAATGTCATGGTCTTGGAAAATAACAAAGTTCACCAAATAAAAAGCCCTTTGAGATGCTATCAGGCTGTGACATATCAGTCCCTTTGTAACGTTAAACAATCTAAAATTAAGGGTCTTTTTCATTGAGAAAAGATGATTTTTCAAATAAAAGATAATTTACGATAGGAATTTATTCCCCAATTTTTTAATTATCTTTTTATTTTTTACATTTGGTTATCTTGTCTGTTAATCTTTGTGAAAGGCAAAAATAACTTATTTTGAGGCAATGACGTAAAGCTTGTAACGTAATACAGCGAGTAATTTATTATGAAGCAATGCTTTCGCCAATCGTCTTTCAATATTCGAAAAACTTTCCAAAGCGCCATACCCCCTAATCTACTGTCATTTTTTAATCTTGCTCTTATCTACGAAAATATTTTTCCATCTTACAATCACGATGGAGGTTGAACGACCTCTCCGTTTTAACTCCTGTGACCACTAGAGAGAGAGAGAGAGAGAGAGAGAGAGAGAGAGAGAGAGAGAGAGAAATTCTTCACCATCAACGGATTCTTCCATTCAATCTTCAGACACTTAAAAGATTATGACATATTACTATAATGAAATAACAAGTTCACTTCGCCTAAAACCTGGTGGTAATATTAAAGTCATCTTAACCTATAACAGTAGCATAATTAGTAGAATTACCTTTAAATTACAAATTGAGTAAATTAAATAAAATGTATACATGCTGTAGATATATACTTTACATACATGCGTATATATATCATGATACAGGAAAAAAACACACACCGACACACACACACACAGCTCACATGTCTCGAACTGTCGGTCTAAAACGCCAGGACTCCACGCTGCTGAGAGGAAGGACGCTGGTGAATGGTACAACATATGAACATACACTACCGGGTTCTAAGCGATGTAAGGCAGGGCAGCCGCAAAGCCAAAGTAGGCAATCGTGTTTTCCCCACACAAATGGGAAAAACACGTTAATAGACGAGGAAGAAGAAGAAGAAAATATTTGTGAAAAACTAGCGCCATAAATACAGAATTTCAAGAAACAAACCCCCGCTAAACTGTTCAAAGATCTTCATACGGATAAACACAAACCTCCTCCTAAAATCATGCAAAACAAACTCGCAAATAATAAGTCAAATGGGCAGCCCAGTCAAGGTGCCATTTTGGGACCATATATCGTTAACGCCTAACAATCAGATATCAGCTAAACAGATTTAACTTGCATATCTCAACATGTAGATTTTCAGAATTCCTCAAATTTTGACAAGCGTTTTTTATTTTACCTGTATAATTGTAATTTTTTAAAAATTCTTAGTCAACCTATAGCGTTAAGAAAAACCGTAATTTTAATCGGAAATTTTCCGTAAATACATAATATTCTTGGCCGTATTTCAGTAAAATACAGGCGACCGTAATTTGTCCTTACTTTGTCATTACTTTTTACGGATTGATAACCCTAATATCCCTCATTGACGTAAAAATATCCGTTCTTAATACGGTAAAAAGTCCCGGAATAAATGTTGCCAGACAATTACCGTTTTTGATGCAAATTTTTAACAGTGAATCTAATCTTTATAACGTTTTTATATCAGAGACTCGATTACCCAGTTTGTCGAAAAGACTAAATACATTCATTGTAACGTTTTAAGTGATTCTCAGAAACTTACATAAACTTGGATTTCCAATCAATATTGTTTGTCCATCTAATACTTAAAGATACATTTGAACGAACTCATCATCATACCCATTTGCATAACGCTTAGGTAGGCCTATTTCTATCCAGCCAAAGAACTCTGCCAGTCTTGCCTGTCCAAGGGCAGGTTGCTAAAGCCATAATGGTTATTTTGAAGATTTCGACCCGTAGAAGAACTGTGGTGGCGCGGATTGGTTTAAATACACAATGAAGATTTCAACACACCCTTTAAGGTTACACGAGGAATCTTTTCCTTAGATTTTGATGTCAGTTAACTCTATTCGAGGCGGAACATGTTTTATAATTTCCACATTTTAATCATTCCTCTTGTTAAAAATAGTCATTTTGAGTTCGAAAAATTAAAATAGTATATCAAAGTATTACCACGTACAAACAAAATAATTTCACCATGTATCTCGTACAACAAGCGAGTTCTGTTTTTGAGACCAAATTATAAAATAAAAACTAAACAATTTTCATCCATCTCTTAATTCCAACGCCTAGTTCAGTAAGTTAGAAAATAAAAAAAGAATAGTGAAGGTATCGTTAGTAAAAACATGTGGCTATAAGCCACCGAACGAAAAACATCTCTTCTGTTATAATCAACAGATTCGGGTAAAAACAACTGTTTTGCTTGTATTTCAACTTCCGGTATGATAGTAAATTATTGCTGTAGTTGTTACAAACAACGCCTAATAGAATGTGAATATATATCATTACATAATTGTATACCTTTTTCGTTTTATGTAAAGATGACCCAATTTTCACGAAACCTAGCTGAAGAATTGGAAGTCAATAATTTCCTAAGCCTTGCAAATTAAGCTACTATAAAATTATCATGCATTGACAACAGAGCACAACACCCCTAAACTTTGATATGTCATTAATATTGACACTAAATAAATCATAAAAGTAATCTTTCTACTGTAAACTAGATAACTTTATATGGTATAATAAAAATGATAATCCAAATAACAAATGACTGTTAGCAAAAAATAATCCTTTGACTAGTTTGCCTTAATCAGCTGATTTGTAAATCGTAGACAGTAGGCTCAATCATCTTATAAATGTAAGCAATGGAAAAAATTTATATTTGCTATCTTTTCATTCCTTAACACGATACTAATATGTGAATATTACGTACATTATGACTGGATACAGTTAATGAAATATCAGCTCTATATCAAAAAAATTTACAAACTTCTTAATCTAAATACAGTTGTAGTTTTTTTACTATATATATATATATATATATATATTATATATATATATATATATATATGCAGACATAAAAAAACGATATGAACTATGATTATACACAAATAAATATTAGAAACGATTATCGAAAATTTGACTTATTCTTAAATAATATTCTTTACTTTTGAATATAATGTGATACACCCAATCAATTTTATGCAATAGGAACATTAAGAAAAAAAAATTTCCAAAAGACTATTACTAATACTATTACTCCCTTTCAAGTTATAATAGTACTATTACTATTACTTATGCTTAGTTAAGCACACGCCTTTTATACAAATTTTCAAGCCAACAAAGGGGAGAGATCTAGTCGCAAATTAAGATTAGAAAGATATAAAAGAAATCAATATATAAATTATATGTCGAACACTTAATGAAAAATACACAAACAAGATTAATGAAATATACACAAACAAGACTATACATACACACATTACTAGCCATAAAACAACGTAATGATAATCAATGACACAAACGTGACTTCGAAATCGGTCGAGCTACTAGAGAGAGAGAGAGAGAGAGAGAGAGAGAGAGAGAGAGAGAGTTCTCATTGTGGCTTTCCGTAATTTTGCCTAAATACCGGATATGACAATGCCACAGGGTAGAGGCTTTCTGTCCAGTATTATTCACACCAAGACACCACTGCTTTCCCTCAACCTTTCATTTATTATTATTATTATTATTATTATTATTATTATTATTATTATTATTATTATTATTATTATTATTATTATTATTATTACTTGCTAAGCTAGAACCCTGGTTGGAAAAGAAGCATGCTATGAGCCCAGGGACCACAACACGGAAATAGCCCAGTGAGGAAAGGAAACAAGGAAAAATAAACTATTTTAAGAATAGTAACATTAAAATAAATATTTCCTAAATAAACTTCAAAAATAAAAAAAAAATACCAGAGGAAGAGAAATTAGATAGAATAGTGTGCCCGAGTGTACCCTCAAGCAAGAGAACTCTAACCCAAGATAGTGGAAGACCACAGTACAGAGACTATGGCATTACCCAAGAATAGAGAACAAAGGTTTGATTTTGGAGTGTCCTTATAGAAGAGCTGCTTACTATAGCTAAGTCTCGTCTACTCTTACCAAAAGGAAAGTGGCCACTGAACAATTACAGTGCAGTAGTTAACACCTTGGGTGAAGAATTAATTTTTTTAGTAATCCCAGTGTTGTCAGGTATATGAGGAGAATCTGTAAATAGGGAGAATCTGTAAATAGGCCACACTATTCGGTGTATGTGTAGGCAAATGGACAGTGAACCGTAACCAAATAAATACGCCTGGCCAAAAAAAAAAGAAAAAGAAAAAAAAAAAAGTTATTTAGGGGCGGTAAAATTATTGGGTCTCAAAATTCCATGTGTCATGTTATTGTTAAAATTGCAAAAGTTTCTTGTCAATTATTACGTAATTAATCTTGCGTAGAACTGAATCCGACAATATGATTAAAAATAGCTACAGTAGTGCTATAAGATAAAGCCCGTTGACCTCTGAAACTAACAATCAAGAAAGCATCGATCACCCATTATTACAAAACTGGAAAACTGGAAAACCTGAGTCTCATTTCCCACTTGATGCTGAGATATTACCTCCAGGCAATAATCTGAAATAGGCTCTGGATAAAACCCTAATTACTTATTACGTGAATGGGATGGTCAGCTGAGGAATTTTATTGATTGGCAGGTAAAAAACCTTCTCAGACCAAGGG
Organism: Palaemon carinicauda; assembly: GCF_036898095.1. Classification (NCBI taxonomy): domain Eukaryota; kingdom Metazoa; phylum Arthropoda; class Malacostraca; order Decapoda; family Palaemonidae; genus Palaemon; species Palaemon carinicauda. The sequence continues at coordinate 12,681,702 of NC_090736.1, read as the reverse complement.
CATCAAAGATCATTGCACGATTAGTTTCACAAATTAAGAGTATTATTTCTTAATAGCAATATAGAAATTCACAAATTAATGTCTGCAGACTTCCTTTCTTTTGTATCGTCTTCTCGCATTCTTAATTTTATTCCCAGGGCTGTTGGCATTATGCTAGTAATTCTTCCGCGAGAGAGAGAGAGAGAGAGAGAGAGAGAGACTCCAATCCCGCTTCATTTCCCACCATTGCAATATAAAAGATAATGGCACAGCATTTATGTCACTCTATACTATATGCTGTATATATATATATATATAATACACACACGAAAGTCAACTGAAACCTAAGAACGAACGGATGAAAAATGAATGAATACAGGAAAAGTATATATATATATATATATGTGTGTGTGTGTGTGTGTGTGTAAATCTATGAAAAGCCAGAGCGTTTAAATGAAAATAAGTGACACGAGCAGTTTAGAAGCACCGAACAAAAGAATCCGTAAAGAAATCCCAATAAAATGAATGGCATCCACACTGGAGACACATCACAAAGGACAAAGTTCTCCAGCAGATATTTTTAAAGGGGCAAGTCCTCATCTCCCACTCGACCCTTCTCTTATAGCACCAAGGATGGTCGGTCCCCCCCCCCCCCCCCAACAAGCTCTTTCAATTCCATCGACCGTATCACATCCCCACACGGATAGGAGCCACCGGCCTCATTAATTCTGCTTGTTGCTTCTCCCGTGAACCCTTCCGAGGGGTTTTGCACATACTCGACTTCGAGGTTCCATGCACCGGGCCACGGAAACGGCAAAATTAAATGTCGGGATTTAAACTCGATTATGAGAATGTTTGTGTGTTACAGCAAGTACTTCTGTATATAAGAAAACACATGCTGATATTGCTCGACTTTAATGCCTTTAACAGCCAGTTACAAAAGGAAATATTGATGGGGTTGATAACCTCATCCCAAAGAGACATCTTTTTACTTCCCACCTCACTGGAAAGAATCATTTCACGTCCCATAAAAATACTCCTGACATTCCGTGAGGTCCAGAGAGAGAGAGAGAGAGAGAGAGAGAGAGAGAGACGCTTATCGTTCTCCAATGAAAGACAACGTTCCAGAAGGATCGTTGGAATCCCCTCCCACCAACACCCCCCTTCCCCATCAAGTCACTAGTATTAATGTAGGTCAGCACGCCCACTATTCTAATGGGGCCCCCCCCTCTCTCTCTCTCTCTACCGTGTGGGGTTCAACGTTAAAACAATGCTTTATTGAAAGCTTCCTCGTCATAGCCGGGAGAAAAACCTTCGATGATCTCATAAATAATAATAAAAATAGCCCCTA
>NC_090736.1:12649183-12679872 GCF_036898095.1 Palaemon carinicauda | reverse complement strand
CCCAAGTGTATTAGTGTAACAGTGATTGTCCTAATTTTTCGCCTTTCTCATTTGTCTGCCTATATATATATATATATATATATTTATATATATATTTATTATATTTATTCTGCTGTGAACTATTAACGGCATATGATATATATATATATATATATGTGTGTGTGTGCGCGTATGTATATATATACCAAGTAAATCATGTACTGTATGTTTGCTTTATATATACACAAGCACTCACGTGAATATAAAGAGTATATATATATATATATATATATAAAGTGATTATATACATATATGTAAAATATATATATATATATATATATAATATATATAATATATATATATATACATATATATGTGTGTGTATATATATCTTTCCACTGCATGATAAAGGCCTCAGACATTTCCCTCTACTGTCGGTTTATGGTCTTTCTTTGCCATTATATACCCGACAATACATCGTCTTCTCTTCCTTCCCCTGCTTCGTTTGTAATCTCTAAATACCCAATGTTTTTTTTTATTTTTGTTCATCTATTATCTGTCATTCTCATCATATGTGCTGCCCACATCCATTTCCTTTTTTTTTTACATGTTAGAATGCCCTTTATTTAATTTGTTCTCGTATTTATGTTGTTCTTTTTTTGGGTCTTAGTGTTATTCCCAGCATTATTCTTTCCATAGGCCCTTGAGTTGTAGCTACACACACACACACACACACACATATATATATATATATATGTATATGTATGTATATGTACACACATATATATATATATATATATATTTATATATATATATATATAGAGAGAGAGAGAGAGAGAGAGAGAGAGAGAGAGAGATAAAAACTATGAACTTTCTCTTTGAAAACAAGTAAACACTTGAGTGGAGTGTGTAATGCTGTATTCATACTACGAATGGGCTTGCAATGAGCCAACAGCGACACAAGGATTTTTTTTTTTTAACAGTTATTCCACGATTTCATTTATATGGCTCGAGCTTGGAATCCTCATAGGATTCGAGTTATTACCCCCTGGCAAAGGAAGCCTTAGGTTTGCCCTAAGGGTGTTTAGGATTCTACCTTCAATCCCCTCAGGTGGATATTTAAGTTACGTTACAGCGGTCGATTTAATGGTCGCGGTGCTGCTTAAGTCTCTCTCTCTCTCTCTCTCTCTCTCTCTCTCTCTCTCGGAAGTGTGGTGTTGGAGTGGACTTCCTTGTCAGTTAGTTTTTACGAAGATTTAGCAAGAATTTTTTTTTACAGTTACTGAACAGTTATTTGTCAACATTTATAGTTTTAGTTAAAGGAACCTCCTAAATAAAAAAAGAAATAGATTAAAGACTACATTATTTTTTTTACAGTAATTTTAATATTCTCAGTCTCCTCATTTTTCTGCATAAGTAGAGCTTATTATTTTCGAGTAATGATAATTTTTTTAGTAAACAATCTTGTAGATGTAAAACCTCTTCATCACGTGTGTTGAGAGATGAGTTAACAAAACTGTTATCATAAGTGGGGTTATAAGACCTTCATTTTTGGCTACGTGGGCCATTGCCCCAAGGGCTAAGAAAGGCCTGAAAGCTGAAGTCGGCCCAGGAATAGCAAATCGGTTTTTCCAACCGGAAGTGTTTTTTTTTTTCTTTTGACAAAGACGATTTCTTCAATCACGTCAGGAATGCAGATTCTATATAAACCCGTCTGAGGCCTTTGCCCTGCAGTGGATTGGCATTGGCTGATGATATGGTTTGTTTATATATATATATATATATATATGTATGTATATATACACATACTTTTGATTATATTTTTTCCTGTAAGTAGCTCCTAATTAATCAAGAGTCTTCTCATGTGCCATCTGTTGGAAAGTGAATTAACTCATTTAAAAGGAAAACCGTTTATATTATTATTATTATTATTATTATTATTATTATTAATCACTAAGCTACAACCCTAGTGGGAAAAGCAGGATGCTATAAGCCCAGGGGCCCCAACATGGAAAATAGCCCAGTGAGGAAAGGAAACAAGGAAAAATTAAATATTTCATGAACAGTAACAACATTAGAATGAATATTTCCTATATAAACTAAAAAAAAGTGTACCCTCAAGCAAGAGAACTGTACCCCAAGACAGTGAAGACTATTATACAGAGGGTATAGCATTTAGTTTGAAAAATGCAACGCAATTATCTTTAAAGAACCGGATTAATGTTATGCTACTATAAGCAATTTATCTTGAAACCGCAACACCTGTGTTGTTAACACATCGTATGATAATCGTCGTCCCACAGGTGTTGAGTGGCCGTTAGTTCGTTAATTACAGCGCTGCGCATAAGATCAAGTAATGCACCAGTGTATGTTTGGTTCTTGGCATGTGCTAACTTGTATTCCAAGTCATACTTCGAAAGACGAAACCGAAGTAAAGGTTATTTTGATCGAGAGTACACTGTCCTTTTTTATGGTTATAACATAATTTTATATTTTACAGTCATAAAATTATTTTCACTCAATTTCTTCGATATTTTAAAACGGCGGACATGACAATTTAGTAAGAGCGGACTGACGCTCTAAATAGGAAGAAATCGAGTCTAACGAGATCATTTGAGCCAATGTCGACACGTGAATGTGTGAATCCCTTAATGAAATTATTGTAGTACATGCAGTGTTCCAACTTCAGCCCTTAACTCTTGCCTCCACCTGCTGATACACCATCTGTGTGTGTGTGTGTGTGTGGACGCAGCCGTAGGCATCATCGCAAACCGACAATTAGTTAGGAAAGTAGTTTTCACACTTCTTTGTTTTCTCTTCTTCTTCTTCTTTGGCTTTAGCTTTTCCCATTTGTATTAAGGGGCCGCTGTTTCTAGGCAAACTTTACATCTTCCTCTATCCTGTATATTTCCTGTATATCTTGTTCCCTAAGACCCTTTTCCTTCATGTCATTCAGTAATTTATCTTCCCATCTAAATTTTGGCCTTCCCCTCCTCCTCCTCCTTCCCTCCATAACCCCTTTACATTCGTGTTCTTCATCTTCTCTCCTTATGACATGTCCAAACCATTTCATTCTTCTTCCCTGAGCTTTCTTTGAAACCTCCAATACTTTGACTGTCCCCCTGATCAATTCATTCCGGATCTCATCTGTTTTTGTGACACCACACACCCCACCTCAACATTCTCATTTCGGACACCCCCCCCCTTTTTTTTTTTTTTTTTTTTTTTTTGCTAAGTCTCTGGCCTATACAGGATGGCTGGTCTAACAACACTTTTATAAAGCTTTGCACTGATCCTTCTATCACAAAGTATCCCTGATGACTTTCTCCAATTCATCCATGCACACTGAATTCTGACTGACTTCTGCATCAAGGTTTCCATTTTCGCTCATAACAGAACCAAGATAAAGGAGTTAACTCTCTTGGTATGTCTTCTTGGCCTAATTTCATTGTGTCCTGCCATTCCTCTCCACCTCTCCATCTCTCCATATATAATCTGTCTTTGTTCTGTTCATTTTTAAGCCTCCACTCCCAAGTTCTTCTCTCCCTCTTTCTAGCCGGAGTTGGACACACCAATCTTTTCTAATTGATATTGATATCCCATCTGTTGTGCAGAGTACCAGAAATATTTATTTCTTATTGATATTCTTATTAGTCTTTTTATTCGGGTGTGTTTTCGAGTAACATTGACAGTCAGTTTATATTCTTGATAATATTGGTATCAGTCTCTCATTCTTAGTAATACTTATCCCTCCATTATTCTCTGTAATAAGGGCATCCACCTGTCACGGCCACCTGTGCTAGGAAATATTTGAAAGTTCAGTGGTACCGTTGATTACAATCCCCCATTCCCTGGAGTATAGTGAAACCTGACTGAAAATCCTTTAAAATTTTTTTTTTAAAGTTAGATTGTTTTAATTTTTTTCGTTCACTGTTTAATTTCTCTTCTGCATTTCATCATTTTTGATCTGCAGCAGAGATATTAAATGGGCGAACCCATCTTGTATCATTTGCAAGTGTGCAGCTCTATTGAATATTAATAGCAATGCGAACGGAAAGGTAAATGCAAAAATTAAAAAAAAATGCAATTTGTAAAGAGTAAAAGCAAATATAGGTCAAGCTCTGCGATTTTAATAAATTTTTCTTGACATTAATGCCTCATTTCATTTGTAATATTTGTCTGATTTTCGTACTTTTATTCAGTTGACTAACTGTACCGTTATCAGTTGTCATGAACCGTGAATTTTAACCGCAGAACCCGTTGAGACAAGAAAATAATTTTTTTTCAACCCAATAGAGGCGAAAACAAGAAAAATGAAGGATTTTTTTTTTCATAAATGACTACATGGAATTAGAATAATTGCTCGCAATGAGCAATGAAATTATTATTGGGATTCTTTGTCCCGAAGACTAAGAATGCGAATCTGGTTTGGTCAGGTTCACCTCGCCTTGAATTTAGGAATTTCGAAGGTAGTAGACGTAATTAGGGGAGCTATTATGTAATGATAAAATTGATGGCTATAGCATTAGGGCCGAAAGACTGTAACCCAGATGGTCAGAGAGAGAGAGAGAGAGAGAGAGAGAGAGAGAGAGAGAGAGACTATGACTCCATTGTGTGTGCAACCTGATCGAGAATTTCCTTTTATCATTGTGATATGGTGGCATTTTGGAGAAATACAATAAGTGCACTGTTAAAAATTTCCATTAAAAACGGTAAAAATCCTGGAATAAATGTTGCCAAGCATTTACATTAAAAAAAAAAATTATATATTGACCTTAAGGAGTGATATTACGGACACCAATCTGTAAAAAATAATAGCAAAGCACGGTAAAAAAAAATACGGTTTCCTGTATTTCAGAAAATACGCCTGAGAACCGTATATTTTACGGATAATTTATGATAAAAATTACGGTTTTTTTTATCTGTCTATGTTTGCTTCTGTCTTAACCTTCAACTATGGTCCACAATAATCATTAATAATCAGTCAAGTAAATCACTACGAAAATTCAGTAGAGGGCAGGATTAGTGTTTCAGGAAAATTGGCTCTAATTACATCTGTCCTTTCCCAGGATCGATCTTTCAATTGCGCTGAAGTTGGTACTTGAGATAGAGGTGAATAGGTTTCTATGTAAAATGTTGAAACCATTATTTTATTTGCAGTCTTAGATGATGTATCTTAGTTAAAATTCCTTTGTTCAGCAAATCATGAAGAGGGGAGTAGTGTTTATTTTTTTGATTGTTGAAGGGCCCGGTTTAAAGAGGCAAGGGACAGTGAGATTGCCCTATCAAGCAGGATAATGCCCTAGAGACTGACCATATGTACATATGATTATCGCCCAAGCTCCCTCCGCCCAAGCTAGGACCAAGGCGAGCCAGGGAATGGCTGCTGAGGACTCAGCAGGTTAGGGCTAGTTGTCAGCTACATGCATTTATGTTGATATCATTTTTATTCGTATCGGGCTTTCATTATTAGTAAAGGATTCTTACATTTGTTGTTAGTCAACCATTTTCAATTTACAAAATTCCGTGAAATATTTACCTCCGCCAACAAAGTTGGAAGGAGGTTATGTTTTACCCTCTGTGTGTGTGTGTTTGTTTGTGTGTATGTGTTTGTTTGTGAACAGCCTCTTGGTTACAATTTTAATCATAGAGTAATGAAACTTTTAGGGATTAACTGTTATGTAAAAAAGCAGGAAATTGTTAAATTTTGGAAGGGCAAGGTCGAGGTCACTGTCAAACAGATGTCCAATTCACGTAATCAGTCATAAGTTTGGACATCGTTGTCGCAGAGACTTCAAACTTGGTTCAATTTGAGTGTATGAAAATCCACGCCAATTAATACATGTTAAGGTCAAAGGTCAAGGTTGAGCAAAAGGTCGAGAAATAAGCTGCACCGGTGGAGGTTGGCACTCTGCTGAGTGCCCCTCTAGTTATTATTATTATTATTATTATTATTATTATTATTATCACAAGCTAAACTACAACCCTAGTTGGAAAGCAGAATGCTATAAGCCCAAGGGCTCCAACAGGGAAAAGATAGCCTCGTGAGGGAAGGAAATAAGGAAAGAAATAAAATACAAAGAGAAGTAATGAACAATTAAAATAAAATATTTTAAAAACAGTAACAACATTAAATTACACCTTTCACGTATGAAATATAAAAACTAGAAAATAAGTAGATTTTCTAGGTTTTCGCATTTGTTTTCTTTAGACCCTTCGTACTCCAATGTACAACAGCATTAGCCTGGGAAAATCATGAAATTCTCTCTCTCTCTCTCTCTCTCTCTCTCTCTCTCTCTCTCTCTCCTCTCTCTCTCTCTCTCTCTCTCTCTCTCTCTCTCTATGAGATGTAAGCTAGCGGTCGGAGTTTTTTACATATTGTATCACAATACATACAATATTAATTTTATCTGGATTTCTATCTTCAGTATAATGCTATAGTCCATTTCTTTTAGCGATGCATATTTGCACCGACTCGCGGCGGTGCCCTTTTAGCTCGGAAAAGTTTCCTGATCGCTGATTGGTTAGAATTATCTTGTCCAACCAATCAGCGATCCGGAAACTTTTCCGAGCTAAAAGGGCACCACTGCGAGTCGGTGCAAATATGCATCGCTAAAAGAAATGGACTATAGTTTATTGTGTTGCCACGACTTGTGAATTAGTTACTGCAGATGTATTTGATAAGTTAGTATAAACGTTATTTCCTAATATAAAGGTAAAAATTTTAGCATATTTTTTTTATCTTAATTTAGTAGGCTAATTGTAAATTAAAGCGATAGTTGTTAATTTTTCTTTAACAGTTTGAACTGATTCAGGAATTTTGTTATAAGATGTTTAAGAATCCACCTGAGGAAATTGTTAATCCCGGAGTACGCAGTTCTCGGATTATACCCAAACTTTGGAATTTTCTTCCTATTTCAGTGTTTTCAGAGTCTCATCTTTCATCCTGTAAGAGAATCGTCACCTTTTTTCCCACAAAAGTTCACGTTCTCTTTCGATTCTGGTTGAGAAAAGCTTATTAGTTTTTTGTCTTATTGAAATCTCATGAAGTATGAGAAACGTTTAAGCTTGTGTGGATGATGTGTATATATATATACGTATATATATATATATATATATATATATATATATATATATATATATATATACAATGTATGTATATGTATATATATATTAGAGAGAGAGAGAGAGAGAGAGAGAGAGAGAGAGAGAGAGAGAGAGAGAGAGAGAGAGAGAGAGAAAGAGAGAGAGAGAGAGAGTTATAAGTCTGGCTATGCTGCTGATCGTGACTAAAATATATATAATATATATATATATATATATATATATATATATATATATATATATATATTCCTTTAAATAAGCCATATATATTAATGCATTAATGTCTGGATTCTCTTATCGACCTCGGGATCAATGCCCCAAGGCAAAACCACTCAAAGACAATAATAGCTTCTGACCGGTCGGGAATCCAACCCTGGTCCAGGAAACTTGTATCACAGTGGCTAATTGGTATCGTCACTGTGATACAAGTTTCCTGTACCAGGGTTCGATTCCCGGCCGGTCAGAAGCTATTATTGTCTTTGAGTGGTTCGCCTAGGGGATCTGAGCCCGAGATCGATAAGAGAGTCCAGACATTAATGTATTAATATATATGGCTTATTTGAATTGGAGAAACACATCTAAATGTGCAAAATTTATTATGTATATATATATATATATATATATATATGTTTTCCTGTGTGTGTGTGTGTATATATATATATATATATATATATATATATATATATATATATATATATATATATATATATATATATATATTATATATATATATATACACACACACACACAGGAAAACATGCGAAGTATTACCGCCATGAAACCTTTTTTTTTAGTCTCCACTTTATATATATATATTAAAATTGTGTTCGTGTTATTTTCCGTCAATGCACCGTGCACCGAAAAACCTGTCTCTCTTACAAATAAGGATATTTGGTGATGTTTTCCTGATGGGCGTTCTTGGGAGAGATAAGGATAATCATACCTTAGTTCACCTTCTTGCGACTTTGCCTGACCCCGTAGTAGTGACGTGCCCCAAGGTGGGTTTATGTGAACCTTGTTTATCTTCTGGTTACTTCTTACCTATGTCGTTTATTTATTTCCTTATTTCCTTTCCTCACTGGGTTGTTTTTCCCTGTTGGAGCCCTTGGGCTTATAGCTGCTTGCTTTTCCAACTAGCGTTGTAGCTTTAGTTAGTAATAATAATAATAATAATGATGATAATAATACAGGTTTTCCATTGGCTGTAAACTAACTAAGAAATAAGAAACTGATTATGCGACTGTCTTGAAGGATTCCATCAATATATCTCTCTCTCTCTCTCTCTCTCTCTCTCTCTCTCTCTCTCTCTCTCTCTCTCTCTCTCTCTCTCTCTCTCTCTCTCTCTCTCTCATGAAAAAATTGTATTATTATTATTATTAGCAGCAGCTAAGCTACAGCCCTAGTTGGAAATGCAAGATGCTTTTCCAAGCAAGGGCTTCAACAGGGAAAAATAGCCTAGTGAGGAAAGGAAATGAATAAACGATATGAGAAGTAATGAACAATCAAAATGAAATATTTTAAAAGCAGTAAAAACAGATATTTCATATATAAACTATAGAAAGGTTTATGTCCGCCTGTTCAACATTAGAAACATTTGCTGCAACTTTGAACTTTTGAAGTTCTACCAATTCAACCACCCGATTATAGGAACATCATTCCAGAACTTGGTCACAGCTGGAATAAAACTTCTAGAATACTGTGTAGGATTATCCGTGTATGTAGTGTTGTGAGAAAATCAACACTTACGGTGTTACATTGATCCTCTATCTTCATTTGGGGTGTAATTCTGCAAAATCATTATTGGTTTGCATTAGGCCTGGAGCTTCCTACCCTGCAAAGAGAGAGAGAGAGAGAGAGAGAGAGAGAGAGAGAGAGAGAGAGAGAGAGAGAGAGAGAGAAGGGGGTATCTATGCGAGTTGAAGCTGTTCATGTAGTCAAGGTCTATAGATCTTGGATGTGGTTCCGTTATAGGGAAGGGGCAGAGGAACCCTGGGAAATTTATTTTAGACTATTATTATTATTGTTGTTGTTGTTGTTGTTTTTAAAGTTATTATTATCATTATTATTAATGATCTTGTTGCGTTTATTACTTAAGTCGTTATCATCATCCTCATTATTATTATTATTATCCTTATTAATATTGTTGTTATATGGACCATTCGAGGGATGCAAGCAAGAAAACCATGAATATTTATAAAGCAAACCTTCATACACAGAATGCTTGGTTTAAAGTTCTCTTGCTTGAGGGTACATTCGGGCACGCTCTTTCTATCTTGGTTTTCTTCCTCTTGTTTTGTTAAAGTATTTATGGTTTATAAATGATAGATATAATTTAATGTTGTTAATTATCTTAAAATGTTTTATTTTGATTGTTATTACTTTTCTTCCAGTTTATTTATTTCCTTGTTTCCTTTCCTCACTGGGTTATTTTTCCCTGTTGGAGCCCTTGGGCTTATAACATCATGCTTTTCCAACTATGGTTGTAGCTTAGCTAATAATAATAATATAATAATAATGATAATAACAACAACAATAATAATAATAATAATAAGACAACTGCTCTCAAACAAGCTGAGTACAGGAAAAGGCTAAACAAATAAATATATACACAAATGAAAAAATAAAAAATGAGAGTAAATCGTATGTATTTACAGTAAAAGAACCTAACTGCATTCCGTCCTTCGTCCTAGGAGGTACTTTGAACTCTTCCTGGGATTGTGTTGTTGTTTACAAACTCTTGCTGCCAACAATGACTTCTTTGGAAACCGGTTGTCCCTCCGTCCTTGGGGATCTTCGGGGCGCGTGTTTGCTCCTTCTGCATCGCTGACAAATCTTTTCTACTTCTTTTTTTGCATTTTCTTCTCTTGTTCTCTTGCATGCGCTGGTTTCATTTTTCCTTCTTGCTGTTGCGCACTTCATTCGATAAGAATATTTCCTCAAAAATAAGTTGTTTTGGGGGGATTTGGTCTTGTTGACAATGCTTCGTTAGAATTTGGTTAAAGTACGCAATGAGGGGTAAGGGCAGGGTAGCCATACGTGGAAGTAGAGGCTTTGGTTATGAAAGAAGAGGCACAATTTAGATACTTGGGATCTACTATAAGTCAGGTGAGACTGAAGGTGAGAATAGGATAAAAGCAGCATGGGAGAAGTAGCAAGAGGTAGCAAGAATAATAAGCTATGTGATGAGAATATGTCAATCAAGCTAAAAGTCAATATCAATAGCACAATAATTATACCAATGTTAATGTATGGGTTGGAAACGTGAGATCTAAGATGAAAAGAGGAAGCAATACTTGAAAGAACAGATATGAGAATGCTGAGGTAAATTATGGGAATGTAACTGCTTGAAAGATTAGAAAATGATAAAAAAAATGGCAGGTGTTGTAAAGATTACAGAGGTGATACAAGTGTCACGATTGTGATGATGTGGGCACTTGCTGAGGATGGAGAGTGAGGAGGGCTTGAGAGGAATCTGTTAGGGGGGAAAGATTTAGGTGGTAGAAAATTAGATCTCAAGATCTGGTGAAGGATGATCTGGAGAGAAGAGGATGCATTTCATAGAAGCTATTGGAGAGGGCGCATCAGGCAACCGACCCCTTAATGTAGGAATAACGGCGGAAAAGAAGAAGATATATTTATTTATTTGTATATATGTGTGAATATATGAAACTATGGTATTCTGGAAGTAATAATCTCCGTGTTTAGACTTGTTGTCCTCTGGCCGTGGGCTAATCTCTTAATACTGACCACTGTGCTTGTACAATTTATTGGAGGAAGGTGCCTTGGGCGAGATTCATCATCACTGAAACCAATACTTTGTGTACTTAACGACTCGTCCCTCTCATATATTGCTATTATTTTGTATGACATTGTATAATAATAATAGTAATAATATTGATATTGATAGGTTTTTTGGTGACGTCGAAATAACTTTTTCTTTATGATCAATGACCCAGATTTTAAATATTTCAACTTGGATTAACGCCAGCCACGTTGCTAAAGGCCCGGTCACAACGCCCGAACGTTGCTGGGGCATTCCTTGAACGGTAGGGAGGTTGACCAAACCCTCGAAAATTTAATTTAACGTTTTTACGTTCGGTCTTTATTAGGCTGCTGAACGTAGCAAATCCTCGCATATTCCTTGAGTTTTCTTACACCTCTATTATGGAAGTTGCTCATTTATGCAATAAGGGTATTGGTATACAGGATGTCGAAAAGTTTCAGTCGCTTTTATTTTTTAAATAAACTGTTAAAAAACCCGTAATTTTAATTAAGATACAGCGACCGTAATTTTTACCCTACTTTGTTATTATCCTTTACAGGTTGGTGACTGTAATATCACTCCGCTACGCTTTTCGACATCCTGTATACCAATACCCTTATTGCATAAATTAGCAACTTCCATAATAGAGGTGTAAGAAAACTCAAGGAATATGCGAGGATTTGCTACGTTCAGCAGCCTAATAAAGACCGAACGTAAAAAGGTTAAATTAAATCTTCAAGGGTTTGGTCCACCTCCCTGCCGTTCAAGGAACGCTCCAGCAACGTTCGGGCGTTGTGACCGGGCCTTTTAGTTACCTGTCTATTATTTACGTGCACGTTACAGAACATTACCTTTCGTGATGGGAGCTTCTAGGTTGTATATCGTTACCCATTCCTTGGCTGTTTAGCACCCGCCAGGTTTCACGTTCTCATTGACACCCGTTTGTGTTAGCGAACATGGAAGTCAGCTGGTTCGGAAGATGTGAAATTTCACTCCTTTCTCTTTGTTTCCATAGTAAAAGATGATCAGTAGGAATAATTTCTTTTTATATTTTTTACGTCTCCAAGTCTTATGGAGGCTGAATCTAGTCCAAAAACTAAACATTTGCAAGTTTCAACATTTTTTTCCACTTCAATCTAAAAAGAAAAATAACTTACTCTGTTGGTTTCTGCAAATCATACTAGATACTGGTAAAGTTTGATTCTGGTCCCAGAATTTCATACATAAATACTATCCATGAAATTTTCCCATTAAATGCGTTCATTTCGATTAACATGTTCATGCTCCTTTATTTTGATTTTATAGAATGCTCGAGGTTTTCGTGAACGATTTTATTTAGTACATCCTACATCTCCTGTCGGGTTTTTGCATATCAAAGGATTTTTGCAGCCTCCCTGCCGCCCATGTATGCATCTACTTTTTAGCCTTCTAATTTACCTTCATTCCTTTTCACCTTATGGTCAACCTCTTTTCACTTTTACTAATTAGGACAATCAATGATAGTGTCTAGATATCGAGGAGCATTAGCCTTCTGAGGTAACAATTTCTTTGTTCATGCTCATCTTCGAGGAGTTGCAGACGTTATGTTCTCGTTCAATTTATTCGTCGTGTTTTTTTTTTTTTTTTTGTGACTTCATATCTGGTATAATTCTTTTTATTTTTCGTATACCATTCTAGCATAGACGAGTGCCTCACCACCATTTTTTTTTTATTTTTGAACACCGAAGAAATCGTGATTCCCCTAATAAGAAAATAAGTCCCTGTCAGTGTATGAGCCGGATGTAGTTGTTTTATGGCAATTGTTTTATAGCAGGGGGAGCTAATTTGACCTTGAATTCTCTCTCTCTCCCCCCCCCCTTCTCCGTCTCTACATCGCATCAGAAGAAACGAAGAAAGAGTTGTTGTGGCTTTACTGGTAACGACTCTGCTCAGACTCGTTAGTTACTTTAGTGTCTGCAATCTTACCATCCTTGTGAACTAAGGCTGGGGTGTTTGGGGGAGTCTATATGCCGAGTCATCAGCAGCCATTGCCTGGCTCCCCCTGGTCCTAGTTTGGGTGGAGAGGGGTCTTTGGCGCTGATCATATGATATACAGTATGTTCAATCTCTAGGGCATTGTCCTGCTTGATAGGCAATGTCACTGTCCCTCGCCTCTGCCATTCACGAGCGGTCTTTAAACCTTTAAACTAGTTCCTTCTATTTGCGAGGCTGGTCATTATTTTATTTCTGATTGATCCCCGTTATATGTTTTCTTATTATCAGTCTTATATTCTCGTACTTTGAGTTCTTATTTTTGTGGGTGACTTCAGAGAAATAGGAGACCGTGGTCACTGCAGCAGTAAAATGTTTTTAATGGACTAAGACGTTTCCTTTTTAATCTCAGAACGTTATCTTCCCACAATTCGCCAGACATACATGACCGGTTTTTTTTTTTTTTTTTGAGTTGGTAATTTGGGATCTTAGTTTTTATGTGTGATTGCTGAACTCAGGACGTGTTAGATGGTTTTAAACTCTCTCTCTCTCTCTCTCTCTCTCTCTCTCTCTCTCTCTCTCTCTCTCTCTCTCTCTCTCTCTCTCTCTCTCTCTCTCTCATATATATATATATATGTGTGTGTGTGTGTGTGTTTATGTAATATCGACGTAATTATTAAATTTATTTTAAAATCTCTTCCTTATCTATTCTGTAAATGGTAAGTGCAAATGCCAGACAAACAAGGAGGTCTGGAGCCACCAAAATAAATGATCTGCAAAGGTTTCAAGTTTCTTTGGTCCCTCGGGGGAGAATTTTGGATGAAACGTTTCCACTTGAAAAACTTGGTAAGAATCAGGGGAAGGAGACAGAGAAATTTATGTGAAAGAAGTGTTAGAATGGAAGAGACTTAACTGTTCAGTGTGCATGTGCTAGATTGAGGAAAAAAGAAAGTCTAAAAGTTTTCTGATTCACTAATGTTCCTGTTGTCTCATCAAGGGGACTCAGTATATAGAAAAGAAAGTTTTGAGAGTGGAATTGAGCCAGCCATTACTGAACAGTACTTTGATTATATCATCCAATGTTTATATGAAAAGCCCATATGAATAAATAGTACTGTGTAACGTGTTCGCTTAGCATTCCATGGCAGCAGATCGATCCTAGCTCGGGACCGTGAGTTTAAGCTGTTTACTGGGGAGGCCACTGCTGTGGTTGGGGATCACGGGGTGTGGGGGGGGGGGGGGAGCCGCTTGCCCGGCTGACGTTCTGGTGAGTATCTATTCTGATGAAACGGGAACGAAATCCTGACATCTTTAAGGACATTTACTACCAATATAGACCTCGAATATGCCTGGTATTTTCATACTTTATATTTTATTGATAATTTTTTTCTCATTTATTCATTTCCTTGTTTCTTTTCCTCACTGGGCTATTTTTCCCTATTGGAGCCCTTGGGCTTATAGCATCTTGCTTTTCCAACTAGGGTTGTAGCTTGGCTAATAATAATAATAACTGGGCTATTTTTCCCTATTGGAGCCCTTGGGCTTATAGCATCTTGCTTTTCCAACTAGGGTTGTAGCTTGGCTAATAATAATAATAATAATAATAATAATAATAATTATAATAATAATACGTTTTCAGAAATACCTTTGCAATGATTTTAACAGTAATTACGCCTAATTCATCTTCGATCACAATCTACTATTTTGCTGGCTTCATTACTCTTTCCAGCCAACGAAATGCCATTATTTAACCCATCTCATCTCTTCGTTCCAGACTATGGCTATGCACCTTCAGCCTGTCGGTGTCGTTGGGAGCAGTGCTGCTCCTTCCCATCAGTATCATGAGCAACGAAGTACTTACGCTGTACCGTGACTCCCTCTATGTACAGTGGCTCAACCTCTCTCTCATTCAGGGTAAGGATCTCCTATTTATTTTGATGTTGTTTCTCCTATTTATTTTGATGTTGTTACTATTCTTAAAAATATTTTATTTTAATTATTAATTACTTCTCTTATTTCCTTGTTTCCTTTCCTCACTGGGCTATTTTTTCCCTGTTGGAGCCTCTTGGCTTATAGTATGCTGCTTTCCCAACTAATAATCATATTGTAAATGCCTTGCGTTAATCCTCTATTTATTTTGATGTTATTACTATTCTTAAAATATTTTATTTTAATTGTTAATTACTTCTCTTATTTCCGTTTCCTTTCCTCCCTGGGCTATTTTTTCCTTGTTGGAGCCTCTGGGCTTATAGTATGCTGCTTTCCCAACTAGGTTTGTAGCTTAGCTAGTATTAATAATATTGTAAATGCCTTGCGTCCATGAATTGTTAATCCTTGCAGAGTTTGGTAATCTGACTGGATAAAAAATGTTCAAATTTCGAGGATGTAAAAAGTCTCTCTCTCTCTCTCTCTCTCTCTCTCTCTCTCTCTCTCTCTCTCTCTCTCGTTAATTATTATTATTACTATCCAAGCTACAACCCTAGTTGGAAAAGCAAGATTCTATAAGCCCAGGGGCTCCAACAGGGAAAAAAAGCCCAGTGAGGAAAGGAAATAAGGAAATAAATAAATGAAGAGAACAAATTAACAATAAATCATTCTAAAATAAGTAACAACGTCAAAACAGACATGTCATATATAAACTATTAACAACATCAAACACAAATATGTCATAAATAAACTATAAAAAGACTCATGTCCGCCTGGTCAACAATTTTGTTAATTAACCCTGAACCCTTTAAAATTTGTTTATACCCTTATGAGGTTGCTTGATTCACAGCACTAAACCAGAAGGACAGCTGCATTCCCTTCTGTTTATCCCATTTGCTGGTTATGGAAGCCTCTCAATAACTAAGTTACAATCCAAGGCTTTGTGTGAGTGAGTGATTGTGTGTGTGTGTGTGTATGTGTGTGTGTGTGTATGTGTGTGTGTGTGACCTTGGTGTCAATGAATCCCCTTGAGTCCGACTACTGCTGCTGCGCGCTTGGTGTTATCCCTTAGTTATTGTATCATATTTCACTCTCTGCACAACTTTGCTCAAGTTTAAATTGATCAGAAGAGAAAGATGGCTTTTAAGAGATACTCGAGACACTTTGGATAGGATATTGTTTGTTTTTGTTTGATAATAAATGCTTAGGTATTTTAAGTTTATTTTGGGATAATGCAGAGGGGGTGAATTTTCAACATCTAAATTTTTTTATATCTACAGATTTTATTTAGTATCATTATTTAGGAAACCGGTAATAATAAAACGAAATGATAAGTACATTCAGAGTGAAATATTACTGTATAGAAATAATAATAATAATAATAATATTAATGCAGTATCATGCTTCCTGGCCAGTATTTTGTATAGTCTAATAATTGTGATATATTTTATGCATTCATATAGTACCGATCATTTTGGCGAAACTTTAATAGTCTAGGTTGCATATTGAGGGATTGCTCATTATTATTAGTCCAACGTTTTATTAACACGTGAGATATTGCTGACAAAAAGTTGATAATTCAAAGTTTTTTTTTTTTTTTTTTTTTTTTTTTTTTTTTTTTTTTTTTTTTTTTTTTTTTTTTTGTAGATGGTGGTCCTCTGTAGGCCATGTTTGCTATACGGCGATGTTTTGAGCTATAGTATAGATAGAGGAAAGAAGAGTGAAATTGAATAAACAAAAGGGGATGTAGTAGTATTCTCTCTCTCTCTCTCTCTCTCTCTCTCTCTCTCTCTCTCTCTCTCTCTCTCTCTCTCTCTCTCTCTCTCTCTCTCTCCTGTGAGGCGATTTGACATGTCCACTGTCGTCATTATATTAAAAAAAAATTTGTATTTTATTAATGTTTTGATATGATTTCTTTAGAATGTCTTATTTTAGTATTGTTATCCTTTTTTGCATTCTAGTATTCTATTTTCCTTGTTGGAGCCCTTGGGCTTATAGCATCTAGTTTTTCCAACTAGGTTTGTAGCTTGGCAAATAATAAAATAATAATAATAATAGTCTATACTGTAGCAACCCCTTTGCCAGTTTAATTACTCGTCTCGTTTATTAAGTTTCAAACTTGTCTCGTAAGATGCTTTTCTCGATGCTTCAAAGAAAGCTAATCGCTCCAATTGTTTCGCAGGATTGTGGAACATCATCTTCCTGTTCTCCAATTTGTCGCTGTTTGTGGGTCTGCCCTTCGCCTATCTCTTCACGGAGTCCGAAGGGTTTCCTGGCTCAAAAAAGGTAAGGAACAATCGATTTTATATCATTTGCTTATTGATTTCTTATTTATTTGATTAAAAGTATTTAGTATTTAAGAATACGTAACTTGAAAGCATAAAATATGGGATGTTTGATAGACCTGAATTTGTGCTTGATAATTTTAAGATTAATTCTTTTATGGGTGTTTTTTTTTTACCAAAGTTATTAAATGTTACATTATTTCTACTGTTATCATTATTATTATTACCTTCTATGTTTTTAAAATTTTAATATGGGTGTTTTATACCAAAGTTATTAAATATATTACATTATTACTACTGTTATCATCATCATTATTACCTCCTGTGTATTTTTCATAATTTTGGTAGACATATGATTGTCCATAACCACAATCACCATTATTAGAAGGTATGATTCATGAATATCATCATCACTCCCATTAGTTCTGTATTAGTTTAATTATACAAGATACTAATGAGTACCCACCTTACAGGGACTGCGAGCTCGGATCGTCGAGACAGTCGTGGTCCTGACCCTGCTGGTGGTGCTGGTATTTGGGGTCGCCCTCATATTGTCCTTCCTCTTAGGTTACTATGAACAGGAGAATCTCACTCAGATGATAGGTAAGTCTCTCTCTCTCTCTCTCTCTCTCTCTCTCTCTCTCTCTCTCTCTCTCTCTCTCTCTCTCTCTCTCTCTCTCTCTCTTTTTAACATGGAACACAACCCTATCAATTTTCAACAATTTATTCAACAAACATTGGGTCGCATTTTCTTGATAAATTTTCCAAATGTATTTCTTTTGGCACCATAAAGCATAATCACAAGCTATAAAGCTTAATCACAAGCTATAAAGCTTAATCACAAGCTATAAAGCTTAATCACAAGCTAATTCCATAATCGTAGATGGTGAAAAGAAACTTTCTCAGTCTAACTTTTTTTGTTTTACTCTAAATTACAGAAGCCAAGATCTCAGATTTGAGAATAAAAAGTTGAAAATGTCCTAAATTTTGAAAAAAAGAAGATAAAATCATATTCATACGTTTTTACTCTATAACTTTAAAGATGACTCGGGTTTTATTTTTTTAAATAAAGCAGATATCAAACAAATCCTATGATCTAAACTAAACATAAGGCTTCGGTTATAAAAGAAAAATGATCAAGAATCCATAGTAAAGACTATGGAAGAACCTGTGCTTATATAAACAATAACACTTTATAGACTTTCATCTGGTTTCCAGTGGATAGCATCAACATATTTTTGTGAAGTTTGATATGGGATTAAAGTATATGTAATCTGTAAAGAAAATTATTGATATATTCAATTCCTGATTGAAGCTTCTGTATGCACATGTTATTTGTCAGGAAAATTTAGTAGACCGTTTCCAAGTGATGTGCAGAACTCTATAAATTTGTTGCTATTTTTACATTTGGATGGTGAACGCTTGTTGGGTTATTACCAAAGGGTTATGGAATTTTTGTGGGTTTGTGAGTAATAGTCACCCTAAAGAGCAAAAAGAACAGCCTCAACCAAAACTAGGTAAATTTAAAGAAGGATGGAATTTATGTAGAAAATAGGTACATCTCTGTACATGCAGATGCTGTATAGTAAAATTGACATTTGCAAGGACTTTGTTTAACAGGTAATAGGAAGTGGACCTAGGATTAATGAATTCTTCACAGTTTCTTGACATTTTTTGGAAATGTTATCCCAGGAAACTTTATTTATTGAACGTATAATATTTTAATGTAACAAAAGAATAGACTTTCTGTGAAAGAATATGTCAGTGATGATAACTAAGACTGGGCAGTACCGTCACTTGGACAAATGAGTAAAGCCTTCACCACTCAAGTCTTATTATTTCTGCATCTCAAATTTGTGATAAAAAATGCATTACATAATTTTGTATGCATAAAATATACTGCTTTCATAACTTTACAATGCAATTTTTTTTAGTAGAGCTTATTTTTATCAATGTACTTGAATTTTGTGATGTAGTTGCTGTAGAAAGTTTTGTTGTAGGCCTGATTGTGGGATCAGTCACAAGTTGGCAGAGGTGCCTCTACTTTGTGTCGCTCATTCTCCAGGTTAAACTAGGTTAGCTGGTTGACCTTGCTTGGGTTTTGTTGTGCCTTGGATAAGCTCTTGCATGTGCAATTATCTGTGATAGAATGGAATATGGTAGTAATATACCTAATCAAATTAGAAAGTTGCATGTTTCATGAACTGATCATGTTCTGTGTAAGATTAATAATACTTGCTATGAAAATATCTTCATTGTGAGAGGAATTGAAAAATTAAAAGAGTAATAGCTGCATTTTATATTGTATGGCTAAAATAAACTCTCCTAAATCATCCCTATAATTTTTGCATTTAGATTCAATATTTTTATATGGTACCTTTGTAAAAGGTAATTGTTAAATTTTATTTTAAAGTTTCACTTTTAGTATTTTCCAGTTTCTCCATGTTTTTGGTTCCTTAAGTAGTGTGATCATCGAAACAATTTGTCATTTTTTTCACCAAATATGCACTCTTGATTCTCTGTGTGAAGTAAGGCATAGTTTGCTTGAACATACGTCAACCATTGTTTTCACCTTTCGTTGCATTGTATTAATTTTGGTGGAGCTTATACTGTACTGTATAGTGACGGCTCCATTTGTTTCTGCAGTATTTCTCCAGTATGCCCTATTCCCTATAACATATGTCCCTATGGAGAACTAAGGCACCTATCCTCTTTATTGCTGAATCAGGTCTCAAAATTAGTGTTTAATTCATCCAAGAAAAAACAAGGTCACTTATTGAGATGTCTGTTTCATGACCCTATATATATATTTACTAAATTTTATGAAGTAAAGATTTTTAGTGAGTGAATCTCTCTCTCCCTCTCCTTAAACAAAAAGAAGTATGATAGGAAAAACATTAACTTTATTATGTATTGCCAGCTCGCTCTGTAGTAAAAACGCTACTCACTGCTACTTCACTACCATCACTTTAAGCTGAATCTGTTGACTACTGGTTTTACAAAATTGGTTATTTGGTATCTCCTATCAATTCCTTCAGCAATGGTTCTTTTAATACGTGAAATAAAAGTTTTTATGATTTTTCAAAGGAAATATATTACCTCAAGAAATAACCATACAGGTTGTGCCCCGTTGTCAGTGAATCTGTCATCTACTGATCCATGTATTAGAGAGAGAGAATATATTGTTTTAGTTGTTTTTAGGGGTTATTATTATCGTCGTTATTAATAGTATATATGTGCAATACTATACCGACTTAGATTTTTTTCTCTTTTAATGCGTACAGTATAGGGGTTATACATGTTTGCTATTATCAGTGAATTTCATTGTCCACAAGATAAAACACCTTGTTGTATTTATGATTAGAAACACATCTGTTGGATCTGGTGGATTAAAATACAGGAAAATTATAATTGCTGTTTGATAATGTCAGGTATATTAACCATTCACAATTAAAACACAAGGCAATATGCAAACTATATACTGTGTATTCATAAGATTAAATTCATTGCAACTATTCGTATATTTGGCGTGATTTCGAACAATCAAATTACAGTAGTATTGCATATAACTACACTTGAAGAATAAAGAAAATGTCAAAAAATGCTTTTAATCATGTACTTTTTCACAGCATGGGTCATGGGAGTTATTTCTGCATGTGTTCAGTATTCTAAAGAATACTGTACAGTACATGTAAAGTGAAAAGCTGCGGTTATAATTAATCTTATTAGTAAATTTATGTGAAGAATTAGAATGCAATTATTTCTTCAAAATATATAGATTTTTTATGCATGGCTTTTGCTGCAGATATTTTAGCAATAATTTTGAAATTTTCTGAATCCTTCATATCATGTAGTAGGGCTTTTGAATGTGTATACCTACTTGTGCATAATTTTGTTGATTCCATCAAAACTTTTCATTTATTACCACCAATATAATGAATCAAAATGCAGTCAATATTTTATGAGATTTTCATAATAATTAAATTCTGCACTATATACTATATCAAACAAAACTCTTTCTAACTGTGTTTGGGATAATGTCAGTTGACTTGACAATTGATATATAGCCTTAAGATCTTGTTATACCTTCCATATACAGTATTTGTTCAATGGGTAAACTACTGCACTGTATCTGTTCAGTGGCTACTTTCCTATTGGTAACGGTAGAAGAGACTCTTTAGCTATGTTAAGTACCTCTTCTAGGAGGACACTCCAAAATCAAACCATTGTTCTTTTGTCTTGGGTAGTGCCATAGCATCTGTACCATGGTCTTCCATTATCTTGGGGTAGACTTCTTTTGATTGAGGGTATACTATTCTATCTTATATCTCTTCCTCCTGTTTTTTTTTTAAGTTTTTATAGTTTATTTATGAAAGATTTATTTTAATGTGTCTGTTCTTAAAATATTTCATTTTAATTTCTCATTATTTCTCTAGCAGTTTATTTATTTCCTTTCCTCCCTGGGCTACTTTTCCTTATTAAAGCCCTTGGGCTCATAGCATCCTGCTTTTCCAATTAGTGTTGTAGCTTAGCAAATAATAATTATAATAATAATGCCTAATCTCACAATGATATTCACATTTGATATGCATATATAGGTAGTAGGTTGGCGAAGGCTGCAGCCACCTTTTGGGATACAACCACTAGAGAGTTATTGGATCTTTTGACTGGCCAGAAATTACCATATTGGATCTCTCTCTAGTTACGGCTCATTTTTACTTTGCCTACATATACACCAAATAGTCTGGCCAATTCTTTACACATTCTCCCTTTTCCTCATACACCTAACAACACTAAACTAACCAAACAATTCTTCACTCAAGAGGTTAACTATTGCAATGTAATTGTTCAGTGGGTACTTTCCTCTGGTAAGGATAGAAGAGATTCTTTAGCTAGTGTAAGCAGCTCATCTAGGAGAAGGTACAACACTCCAAAATCAAGCCATTGTTCTCTATACTTGGATAGTGCCATAGCCCCTGAATCATGGTTTTCCACTGTCTTAGCTTAGAATTGTTTTGCTTGATGGAACACTAAGGCACATTATTCTATGTTTCCATACATGGTATTTCCTTCCTCTCACTGGGCTTTTTCCTCTGTTGGAGCCCTGGTCTTAGCATCCTGCTTTTCCAACTATGGTTGTAGCCTGGCAAGTAATAATAGTAATAATATCTATGGTGAATTATCTCCCCAATTTTGGAACTGCCAGTTTGAATCTCTGCTACATTTCAAATGAGTTCTAAATGGGCTTGCTAATGGGAGCCCATTCATATTAAAAAAATCAAGGTATATTTATGATAAAAAGATACAAGGTGTGTTTTATAATTATCAGAGATCTTTAATGACAATATAAGTGAAAATATCTTTGACCAAAGGTGATTTTTCATCCCAACTCTTGAACAAACAATGCAAGTTGTTGTTACGCACAGCAAGACCACCAAGTAATCATTCAATTCTGTACTAGTAGTCATTTGTGTAATTAGAAGTATGGTGCCATTCTGCTTTGGAGAGTTAATCAATTACGAATATCTTGGCAGATAAGTTCTTCTGTAGAGCTGGCTAACTGCATGTATAGTTAAGGCAATTTTCTTCAAGGATGTATAAAAAGGGAACCAACAATAATACTGTACTTAAATGTTTTTGTTTGAGTTCAGGTTTACATATCAGGCCTCTTATTCACTTTAAAACATTACTAACACAAAGTTTCCTTGAAGTGATCCTGAATATAGATTATTTTATTGTTATGATTTACTTTACACTAATGAGACCTGAGGCTCACATCTCAAAGGCCTCATGTGAAGGATATGTATTTTAAACATTTTAAATTTAGAGAAAAACAGGGAAATTTCTCAGATAGATAGATAGATAGTCAAAGGGAAATAGATTGATGGTGATATGCAGAAAGCAATGCAACTGATAGCTAATTGCTGCTATGAGCTATTATGCTATTGAAAATCTAATGCACGAGCGAGGCTTACCGTTCAATGCAGCCTGATTTTGGAAGAGGATATACAGTAGTTGATAGCTTGTAAAGAATAAGGTTAATTTTAAAAACTATTTTTGTTTTCACCTTCATAAATTGTGGAATGTAGAGGATTAGGTTGCCTTTCAAGTTCACAATTGTCACAAGTGGGTTTGATGAAAACCGAGTAAAGGGAGCTAAGAAAATTATACTATAGAGTAATGCTGTTTTCATCTTCATTATCATTTCTGCCAGACTAGGAGGAGAGTTTTCTACTCCTCTCTCTGTTGTGCGTGCTTTATGCTTGTAAAGGGATTCTGGTAT
The DNA here is from genome assembly GCF_036898095.1 of Palaemon carinicauda. Taxonomy (NCBI): domain Eukaryota; kingdom Metazoa; phylum Arthropoda; class Malacostraca; order Decapoda; family Palaemonidae; genus Palaemon; species Palaemon carinicauda. Next base: position 12,656,561 of record NC_090736.1, on the reverse strand, counting down.
AAATTACTCCATACAATTAAATTAAGTACTGTACATTATTTGTTACACTAATTCTCAAATATCAGTTGGTGGTTAAATGTTATTAAGAAGCTGTCCATATTACAAGCATTGGCTCAAATATGATATAATTGAAGACAATATCTTTAATCAAATCTATTTTGTGATCATTTTGAGAGAAGCTAGACTTAGTGTCTTAAGGCCGTCCTTACAGTACAATATCTTCAAAGTGCAGGACCAATTTCACTTACCCATAGATCACATGTGGAGTTTCTTAGTTCTGTAATAGATACCAAATTTTAATTACTGGGTTTTCTCTAACTTGTGAAATTATAGAGCAGTATTTAAAAAAATCTTATGTTCCATGAAGAGACCATATTTTTTCTCCAAGGGAACAATTTTTTTTTTTTTTTCAAAAAGGAATTCTTTAATATTAAAAACATCTAGAAGGTTGACTACATTTAATAAATAGTTTTATTTTATGTTTACAATAATTACATTAGTTGTTTGTTGGGTATAAAAATTTGATCATAAGTTAACAAAATGTCCAGTCCTTGTGGTTAGGTGGTCTGCATTGTACAGGACAAGGTGTTTTGATTTCATCATGTGCATATTTTTTTCTTGAAGTACGCATTCCTATGAAAGTGAAGTTCACACGTTTTGTTGGGAATGGACGAGAGGCTGGATACTCACGGCATGAATAGGCATCATGTGCAGTATGGTTCTTTTTGAAAGTTGGCCAGAGAAGCAGCTTGAAGAAATTAAGGGGAAATGTTTGATTATTAGAAAATAAAATTTTATCCCTGTTAAATTTTTGCATACAATACTAAGCAATTTCTTGAAGTTCATGCTATACAGTACCACTAAGTTCGGTCATTTCTTTGTAATTACCATTGACTACAGAAACTTTTACTTACAGAGAAGTTGATCTGGTCTCTTGAATAGTGTGATACAGATTTGTTTGACCACCTGAAAACTGTGTTTCTGAGTCTTGGCATTGCATCAGGATAAAAAGAATTACAGCCTCCCCACATTCCAGCCATTATGGGTTGATTATGCATGATGTTATCTCTCATAAAGTGAAAGCACTGTAACAAAATTCTTTGGTTATTTAAGATTTTTAGCAGTTTTGAATTGTCATAATTAGGTCAGGGTTTTTCATATTTGAATGGACTTGAATATTCTTGGATAATTGGATCATGATCTTGCAGATTTGAACTAAAGTCTCAATTAATATTAAGATGAATAAGAAATGTCAATTGTTTAGATACTGCCCTGAAATTGAAGCAACTGAAATGTGTGTAAAATAGGAGTGGAAATACTGTGCGTACTTTGTGTGACCGAAGCCAGTCATTCACTGCAGTAACTTCTCGTTGTAATATAGGAGAGTCCATGTCTCTAATCAAATATTGGGTAACAAGGGGGTCCCCCAGAACACTGATTCTCCACACAGATCCTATGGTCCAGCTTATGTCTCCTAGGCCTATTGAAATTGAAGCTTATGTAAATGCATGATTGTTATCTTTGAAAATTTGTGCATTAGTTTATGATGTTTTGGATTCTTTTGGTTGTAAGGATTCACTGCTCTTGGCTCAGATTATAATTCCTACTAATTTGATATTATTCCATTGAAATATGTCTATTTAAATAATTCATTTCAATGTTATTTTGTAAATTTTATGAGTAGAAAATAAGTACATTACTGGGTAATTAATGTCAAGTGTGATAACTTTGGAGAAAAAAAGTGATTGGATTTTTCTTAGCCAAATTTTAAATGACCCAAAATATTAACATATTAAAACTAAAATGTAGTCACTGAATATTATATTTGGGAACATGATAGTCATGTATTGGATTTAAATGGTTATTAATTGACAATTTCCCCCTGAAAGTAATAAATAGAAATATTTAAAAGAGGTAGTTTGATATTAGAAAGTGTAGGTACCAGCTAAGAATTAGGCAGTATGCACTAAAGTTTCTTAGGTTTAGGCTAAGCAACTGTTAAAATTAGATTCAATAAAATGTTGCAATTATTGATGTGATAGCGTACATAGATTTTCATATCTTAATTACCTCCGGTCAAGTTTTTGACAAAGCAGAAATCTATATGGGAATATTCACAAATGAGGGAACAGACCCACTCCTTTTCTTCTGCTCTGCCAAGATTCAGGTCATGATAAATCCGGACGATCCATCCAGGATACATAGAGGATATTTGGGTGATAATTGAAGGCGTGTTGTTGTAGTACTCATTAAGAAATTTTCCAAATAGACTGTAACTTATTACCTAGAAAAAAAATGTATTTAGTACATTTCAATGTTATTAATATTGCAGATATGGGTAATGGAAGAATTTTTTTCTTATATTACAGTTAATAATTTAACGAACTCAGTAGTATGGATCATGTGGAAGTGATTCAAAGGTTACCTCACAAACAGATTTATGTCATTTTACTAATGGCTTTCAAGGTTCATTTCTCAATTGCTGCTTGCACTTGACCCAAGCAGCAGTGGGGAGAGTTAGAAGGAGTGAATACAGAAATTACTGCTTAGTTACTTTTTAGGAAAAGTTATAATGTTTTTAATAACCAATAGTTGAATAGACATTCAGATAACACATTGTACTTACTTTTTGATTGTAGCCACGCATAGTGGCCCAATCATTACATGTTGATTCTCCAAAAGTGGCATTTATCTTTTGCAAGATTTGTGTTGCTGTCCATTTTGTATTTGGATATGGAGTAAAGTTGGGTTTTATTATTCTTGAACAATTACAAGGGGCCATTGTAGTTCTTAAACTGATAGAATGAAATTCATTATCCTGTAGCGAGTTGTTTGTTAAGCTTTTTGTCCTCACAATGTTTTGTTTTATCTCTTCGTAATTAATTTGACTTTTTACATTTTTTTGTCTTAGAGATATCTCTGTTTTGAATGCAGAGGTTGTTGGAGTTACGGAGGGCTCATACTCTTGGATGTTCAAATGTCCTTTATCCTTGCTGTAAATTACTTTATTTAGGGCCTTTGTTGTAAGATTAAATCGACTCAGATATCGTAAGGCAGCCTTGTGAGTTTGTTCAATACTTTCTTTTAAGAGTGTAATTGAGTATTCCAACGGTGAATTTTGAAAATCAGACCCACTGTCATCGTCCATCTCAATTTTATAAGAATTGTGGTATCTTGATTTGATATTACTTGCCTGGTAGCTCTGTAACATATCTTTATTTGTTTTCTTATCTGGTGATTTGCTTCTTGGTACTTGTGTGTGTACTAATTCTGCATTTGCTTTCTTAGACTTTGTTACTGCATATTCACTTTTTCCCCGACTATTTTCAATCGCATTCAGGAATGTACCATTAATCTCAACTTTTGAAAATACTGAATTCTCATATGGTATTCCATTGAGAATGAATGTAAATAGTAATGCTACTACTACTAGGCAGATGAAGTAGCAAGCTTTGTTTGCCTGAAGGTGTCGTTGACGAATCTATGGACAAACATGAATACGTATTAGTTTGCTGAGCACACATTTACAGCCTGCAAAAAAAGATAAAGAAACCTTACTTATATAACATGTATTTTTGTAATATTATAATTTAGAATTAAAAGAGAAGGGTATTTTGTTGTATGAAGTTAAAGCAGTTGAATAACTAGGATTATAATTTTTTAAAGAATAAGTTCAAGAGGATAAGGGGCAATAAACATATCACTATTTTCACTTGTAACTATTAGATTTTTTGGAAATATTACCTGATTGATCATTGATTGTTTTCATTCACTATAAATACTAAATTAAACTTAGTTTACATATACTATACCATGAAAGGAAAATTAGTATACAGCATGTGCTGTACATATACCATGCAGAAAACTGTAATTATGATTAATCAGAAAATTTTTAGGGTCTAAGTAAACAGAGATTCACACTTTAGACATATCATATTCAGAGTAAAATCTAAAGCCAAAGATGAAAAAGATATTAAAACTAAAAAAAATGTAGGGCTGTAGAATGATGCTTATTCTATCAAAGATAATCCTGGAGAGAGACAGGTTACTGCTCTATCAGTAATAACATTTCAAATTGTAAAAGCAAAATGGATGCACTTGGTGACTCACAATAAGAATGGGGGCTTATAATAACAATTGGTAAAGAAATACAGTACAGTATATAGAAGGGGTATTATTCTTTAGTACACAAAAAATACAGTACAGTATATAGAAAACTTGGATGAATATCACAGAGTGCTTATAGTTGTTAGTTTGTGTGACAGAATGGAATTAATATCAGGTAATTGCTGTTTTTTTAACTTTTTTTCTCCATCATGAGGCTCAATACTACACAGTATTCTAGAAGTTTTATTCCAGCTGTTACCAAGTTGTGGAATGATCTTCCTAATCGGGTAGTTGAATCAGTAGAACTTCAAAAGTTCAAAGTTGGAGCAAATGTTTTTATGTTGACCAGGCTGACATGAGTCTTTTTATAGGTTATATATGACATATCTGTTTTTGACGTTAATAGTTTATATAGGACATATCTGTTTTGACGTTGTTACTGTTTTTAGAATGATTTATTGTTAATTTATTCTCATCATTTATTTATTTCCTTATTTCCTTTCCTCACTGGACTATTTTTCCCTATTGGAGCCCTTGGGCTTATAGCATCTTGCTTTTCCAACTTGGGTTGTAGCTTGGCTAGTAATAATAATGATGATAATAATAATAATGATAAAGTACTGTTATCTTGCTTAATCAAATTGGTATATTATGGCTAGGAAATATTTTTTCTTATATAAGATGAGGGGAAAGTTTCATTAAATTCTAGATTTGAATTCACTAAGACCATTTATGATTTTAGTGTTATTTAATGATGTAACTGTATTATTGTTTTACTGTATAATTTTGCACATTAATCTGCCTTTGTTTGAATGACGTGATGAAATGTAAAAAATATACATTTTTTATTAGGAATGTTCCATTCTTATCAAGTTTAGGGTACTTTTAAGATAAAGCTAGCAAGTTTTTCTGCAAGCACATGTGGAGCATATTTTGATCTACCGTAGTCTCTTTGGGTGCTATTTCGTGGTCACATTTTCATGCTGCAAAAGGTTTTAACACCATTACGGTTTCATTGAGTGATTATGGAATTTATTACATGATACCCAGTACAGTTAGCCATGTCATTGAGTCATAGGGGGGAGGGGTTAGTGCCAGCAGTGTACCTCACAACTGTAGGTGTTACTGAATGGTCTTTGCAGCATTCTTTCTGCCCTTTGCTGAGCTTGCTTTATATCCTTCTACTTTACCTCCAATTTTGCTTCCTATCTTCCATCTTTTTGTCTAACCTCTTCTAACTTTTACCTCATAACATTATTCTCGGTTTTTACTCGATATTCTTGGGCATTGAGGTCTCACTAGCCCAATGCCGGCTATATAGTCCATATCCACGATTCCAAAACCAATCCATTTTATCGAGTTACCACCAGTGGAAGAACCATCATCTAGGCAATCGGCCGAACAGTCAGTACTACTTTATATGACCACAGTAACAGTCTTTATTTAAAGATTGACTTGACATGATTGCCATTGGCATGGGGAAAGAGGCTTGTCTGCTATTTTGAGGAATTTCTTATCCCCGAGAGAATTACAATCTTTCTCAAGTTGTCAATTTGCCTTGGGGTATATTGCATTGGAAATACCTGCCATAGACAGTTTTTAGGACTAGTATGTATATGTGTTTGATATGCTTCTGACGGATCTTCCGAGTATGTGAGTGAAATCGCTTATGTTGTGTTGCAATTCATTCAGAGTTCAGTAGTTAAATTTTTATATACTCTACCATTGACTATTTTCTTGATTTTTCTCAAGAGATATCCCTTCTAAAGTTGAAAGACTAATATACTATATGTATGTATGTCATCATCTTCATCAGCTGTAACTAGTTCACTGCAGGACAAAGGCCATGGACTTGTCTTTCCACTTATATCTGTTTCTGGTCTTTCTATGCCAGTCTATACCCACAAATTTTCTTAGCTCGTCAATCCATCATCTTTTGTTCCTTCCCCTGCATCTTTTGCAATCTATTGACCAATTCTGTTATTCCTAATGTTCATTAATTATCTGTCATTCTCATGAGGCCATATGTCATGACCATGTACATTTCTTTTTCTTACATGTTTGAATATCCTCTATTTTAGTTTGCTCTCGTATCCATGTTGCTCTTTTTCTGTCTCCAGTGTTATTCCCATCATTATTCTTTCTATAGCTCTTAGATTTGTAACTAGATTATGTTTTAAGGCTTTAGTAAGGCTCCAAGTCTCACTTCATAGTCATATAAATGGAATAAAAATAGATTTATACTCTGTATTTAGATCAAACCCCAGATGCTTCAAATGAAAACCAAGGTGTTTAATGCTTATTTTGGCTTGGTTAGTAGCTCCCTTGCCTTTCATTTGAAGTTTTTAGGGTTTGATCCCATCGTGAGGTAGAAATTTATGTGTAACTATACAGTATACTGTTATATATATATATATATATATATATATATATATATATATATATATAAACACACACAATGTAGTGGTAATGGATGGAAAGAGATGGGTCACAAAATAGGCTTAACAAGAAAGGTAGCAGGATGTGTAAAAGTCTTGAATGGTCTGCATAAGCTAAGATGAGAACAATGTATGAAGGGATTGTCAAACGATTTCTCTTGTATGGATTTTAAGTGCAAATGTTTAAATTTTGTTTGCATGATCTGTGAATGGAGTGTGAAAATTGTTGATGGGCAGATTGTACTTTAGATGATTGAGGATAGTAAAGATAAACTGTAGAAGCTGGCAAAAGAGATTAGAAGTGTTTGGAAAGAGAAATGCGAGTAAACAACTAAGAGAGGTTATTTAGGTAAACTAAACCATGAAGTTGGTCGTTAAGAATAACGTAATTGATTAAGGGTTTGTGCTAAAGACTGACAGTATATGAACAGTCTGAGAAAATCAAGTTGGGTATGCATAAAAATGCTGACCCAGTTCTCCTTCATGATAGCTTTACAGAGTGATTGTTTAGAAAAAAAATGTTTGATGCTGTTGAAATAAACTATTTGCATAGTGTGTGAGGTGAAATAAGAATTGATAAGGTAAGAAATGTTGTGATAAGCAGCACTGGCATTGAAGTTAGCAGATGTGAAAGAATTGATTAGTTATTATGTGGCTCATGCGTGTGAAAGAAATGAGCAGATTGCAAAAAAAAAGTTATCTTCAGAGATGCCAGGAAGTGGGAAGAGACGAAGGTCTAGTAAGGTAGTAGGCTGGCCTGGGCACCATCCACCTGTTGAGATACTACCACTAGAGAGTTATGGGGTCTTTTGACTGGCCAGACAGTACTACAT
>NC_090736.1:12459183-12644183 GCF_036898095.1 Palaemon carinicauda | reverse complement strand
TGATAATAACGGCCAGTGGGTGAGCGTTTCAATATCGTTAAGTTTGTTAGTAATGTGGAAAATACGAGTTTTAGTTCATGATGAGAAAATTGTAAGTGATTGTGGCCAGAAATTGAAAAGAAAATGTGAAAATGTTTTGGTAGCTTATGAATCTATGCTTGGCAACCGTGGTATGATGTTGAATGTTGATTTTTACTCAATTCTTGTTTAAAGCCTAAAGCATCCAAAACAAAAGATAATGTAAAGGAAGAAACTTCATGGGAAACTTATAATTATCTCTTGTTGAAAATAATATTTTAAAGTATAATCTTGAGAGGAAAATTCAGGGAAATCATTAATAAATAACGCACTTGTAGACATTAAAAGAAAGATAACGTTGGTGGATGTAATGGTCAGAAGAAGAATGGTTGGAAGTATATGTGATATCACCGAGGATAATGATACATTAATATAATTTTGATTAACATAGGGGGAAAATGTTAAATTTGACATTTATTTTGTAGAGGTGGAGGGAGTTGGTATATTTTGAGGGATTAGGTTCGGCCGGAGGCTTATTATCATTATTGAGAGAGAGAGAGAGAGAGAGAGAGAGAGAGAGAGAGAGAGAGAGAGAGAGAGACGGAAGTTAAGGTTACCATAAACGAAGACTATGGACTTGGGGGAGTAGGTAAGACTATTTTTTTTTCAATGATAGAGGGGATGATAAGTGATTAAGCGAAGAAATTAAAATAAAAAAAAGAAAACGAGAAAGATTATCTAGGCACCTACGAGTACACATAGATGACTTAATTGTATTAAAGACGGAATTATGAGGAAAAAAGGTAAGGAGTGACGACAATCGAGGAGCAATTGTGAATAAATGGATCCCTGCATAAACTATACAATTGTATGAAGTGAATGCAGTCTTAGTTTGGTAAAATGAGCATTTGAAAACAGCTTTCACGTAGAGCTTAGAAGAGAGACAGAACCGAACATGCAAGAGTGAAAGGGGCTGTAATAAAAAAAAAAAAAGTTTTGAAAGTTAATGCAGAGAGCACAGGAACGAAAAAATATTAATACATCAGAATTTTATGGGGTTACAGGTAAGATAATGTGGAATAGTAGCGAGTGTGACCAACTGACTGTTCAGTGTTTGTAAATTGTCTAAAAGAGATTCATGTCAGGGGTTTGGCCAGTTTTCATCGTCACGCTGTAAATTGGTGATGGTGGGAGACTTTTCTGATTGCTCACAGTAAATCAACGCAGTGTGGGTGCCCTGACTAATACAGTTTTGCTAAACATGACAATTTATATATCCTTTCACCACGTTAAGGTATTCTCACTCAGAAAGTAATTATATATATATATATATATATATATATATATATATATATATATATATATATATATATATATATGTATATATATATATATATAATTTATGGAACTACTTAGTGCTTCAACGGTCGAGTACTGCAATTAAGAAGATTCACAACATGAATATCATAAGGATTATAGAAGTCACATACATTCAACTGAAAGTTTTGAGTTCTATTTTAAAGATGAACACCCAAACATTGGGATTCTCTTCTTTAAATAGCCATGTGCACACATTTATATATATGATATCATCATTAGCCGTTACTAGTCCACAACAGAACAAATGCCTCATACATGCCCTTCGACTTTCGTCTGATTATGGTCTTTCTGTGCCAGTTCACACCCACATACTTCTTTAGTTCGTTGATCCATAGTCTTCTCTTCCTTCCTCTGCTTCTTTTACAATCGCTAAGGACCCATTCTGTTCTTAATGACCATCTATTGTCTGCCATTCTCATTATATGTCCTGTCCATGTCCACTTCTTTTTCTGACAAGATGTAAGAATATCCTCTACTTTACCGATTAATTTTCAGTCCTACATTTATGCTTTTTCTTTTGAAAAATGTTATCACCTTTTTAAGTCCTTTGATTCACCAAACACAACTACAGCATGTCATCTGCAAATCTTAAGTTGTTAAGGTATTTCTCATTAATATTAATAACTACATTCTCCCAATCTAAATTTTAAAAAACTTCATCTAGGCATGCTGTGAATATTTTAAAAGAGATGGTGTCTCCCTGTCTAACTTCTATATGTAATTTTAGGATTACGTGTATAGATATCTTCGTGTTCAAACAAAAGATTCATCTATACCTTGTTATTTGAAGGGCTTTCATTACTGCTGATGTTTTGGCAGACTTAAAAACTTTCTCACAGTCTATGAATATCATTCAAAGCGGTTTGTCATATTCTGTTGATTTTTTCATGAGCTTTTTAATTACGTGGATATGGTCAATTGTTGAAGAGCCACTTCTAAAGCCTGCCTGCTCTCTTTGGCCTAATATCTTTGTAAATATTTTATATATTACGGAGAGTAAATTTATTGGGCAGTATTTTTTCAGGTCTTTTGACTCTCCTTTTTTGCGAATTTATGGTAATGATAAGTTTTTCCAAGCTGTGGCTATAGAGCATTTTTGAAGACATTTGGTGTAGAGTTCTGCCAGTTTTGCTACTATGAAATCGCCTCCACCTATTATTAAATCAATTGTTAGGCCATCTGCAGCTTTGCCTCTTTTCATGACTTTTAATGCTTTCGTTACTTCTCATACTGTTACGTTTGGTATTGGCTTAGATGTTTCATTATTTCCATTGGTGAAGTTATTTCATATATCACTATTGTATAGCATTGTTTAGAAATCCTTTGCAATATTTATCACTCCATCTTTATTGTGGATATTTCCATTTTCATCCTTTCAAACAAACATCTGTTGATGCCCTGTTCCAAGTCTTATTTTCATCCTTTTGATGCTTCTTTTTCTTTAGTGTTTCCTCAATTTTGGTCTGATTGTGTTTACAAATGTCTTGGGCTTTTGGTTTATTTATTGTTTTGGATATTTCTGCTAATTCTATGTCATATCTCTTGCATTATACCCTCATTTCCAATCTTTTCTTTATTAGGTATTTTCTGATAGTGTTTCTAGTCTTGTTTAGGAACACTTCCACCTATCTCTTGTGCTGATTACAATGCCTTCTTTACTTGTTTTCCATTTCATCCATATATATATATATATATATATATATATATATATATATATATATATATATATATATATATATATATATATATACACATGTGGATGTTTGTATATATGATTGTGATTAATTTTCATATTTACATACGTAAAATACAGAATTGGTTTTTTTCCAATTAATTTTATGAAAACGGGCGATTAAGATGTTTGTTGTGGTAAGCAAGGTAAAAAGGAAGGTTCTTTTTGCACTCAAGTTATAAAAAAAAGTCAAAGGCTAGGCACAATAACCTGTGAGGTGATTTAGCGCCATCACAAATTTAATGAAATCATGTTAGAAATATAAAATGAATGGAAAGCAAACATAAAAAAGTACATGCACACATTAAAACCAATATTACTTCATTAAGGAAATTAATTTACGGTAGCTCTTTAGTTGTGTCCTTCACAACTCGCATATCATTTAAAAGAAAAAAAAAACATTTTTTTGTTGAAGTTTTCATTAAAAGAGACAATTCCCCCACCTACTCATTCAGGAAAAAAGTTACTATAATAAAATGTGACGGGCTGAGAGAAGGTTGTGACTCAAAGGCAGGATGAAAGCTACTGAGTGAGTTTATTGTAGAACACACTCCTTTTTATACAAAATCTCAAAGCAACAAGAATTTTCCTGTTAAAAAAATCGACACTGTTACAGAGGAGAAAAGCAGACATGTTTTTTCAGGTTCTTTTTAGTGCGAGGGAAGAGCGAAGATACAAGCATAATATATACACAAAATGAACTATGTACGATCGTGTGACACACGGTTGGTACAAAAAGCCCCAGTTTTCTGTTAGCTTAAATATTTTTTACATGTGTGTTCTGTACTGTAGCATCACTACTGGAGGATGTTAAAACTGTCATTTTCACTGTACTCAGTTTGATAAAAAGGCAACAACTCTAGCTCAGAGGAGTTGAAAACTTATGGTACTGGTTCATATGGCATACCATTTAATGGTGGACTAATATTATATTCACGTAAATATGGTATTGTCATAAGAAAAAAAAAATCATGAAAACAGTTTTTCATCTCCGAAATCTCTGGAAATTTTTGGATAATGATTTAACTCCTTATGGGCTAATTAAAAGAAATTAGTCTTCAAAAAACATTAGTGTCTTTTTAATTTTCAAAATATTCTAATGTTTGAGATTGATACATAGGCTATAGATTTATTATGCAAGAGTATGTGCATGTCTTGTGGGATTTTTCTTTTATAAACATCATAATTTTCAATCAATGTGGAATGCCCTCCCCAGCCCCAGACTAAGCTTTTTTTCCCTAAATTTCATTTAACATCTTCCTTTGATTTATAAGTGCAGTAGTACTCTATCTTTCTAGAGTAAAATGTTGAGAGGTGCCATACTTATTTGATAAACTTCCTGTTATGTCACTGTCATCTTTGATCTAAAGCGTGCTGCTTGTGGTGTTTAGTAATTGTTTTTCTGGTGGTAAAATTACATTTGTAGTCATTGGACATTTCCGGGATATATTGTCTTGAGATATCTAAAATAGCTCCTTTGTTGTTGCTATGCTTATAGTGATATTTCAGTTGTTCATAATTAGGTTTTACTGACATTTACAATAAAACCAAACTATTTATAGTCCATTTCTTTTAGCGAGGCAGATTTGCACCAACTCACAAAGGTGCCCTTTTAGCTCGGAAAAGTTTCCTGATCGCTGATTGGTTAGAATTATTTTGTCCAACCAATCAGCGATCAGGAAACTTTTCCGAGCTAAAAGGGCACCGCTGCGAGTCGGTGCAAATATGCCTCGCTAAAAGAAATGGACTAAAGTTAAAACTGCTATAGGACTTGTAGTCAAGAAATTTCCTTGTGAATCCTTGAAGATTTCTTGTTATACCAATCTGCAGTAAGTCTTTTATAAGACTAATCTTGACTCCCTCAGTGATAAAAAGTCTACAGACCTCTACTATTGCATTGTTCCCGGTAGATAGTTGGTTTAACATACTCAATACTCATAATTAAATTCCTGTTTGTACATAATATGCATTACAAATATTGACTGTGAAACATTTTATATAACTGCTATAATTTCAATTATTTTAAAACATTTTCACGATGGCCCTAATATTAACGGTTATGAAACAACCTTAACTTCAAAGGTTAATTTTTTTTTTTTTACACGACTCCCTAATTTCAGCGACTAAAACATTTTACACGAACACCCAGTTTCAATTATTTTATATTTTACTAGACTCATAATTTCATTGATTTACATTTTACACGATTGTCCTAATTTCAGTGATTTTACATTTTACAAGGCTCTCCTAATTTCAATGATTTTATATTTTACATGACTGCCCTATCATCAAGGATTGTAAAACATTTTGCACAACTCATGATTTTAGTGACTAACATTTTATATGACTTTACTTTCAGTAATTTTAAAACATTTCACATGACTGCATTAGCTTCAGTGATTGTGAATATTTTACGACTCCCTTAGTTTCATTGATTGTAAAACTTAATATGACTGCCTTAATTTCAATTATCATAAAACATTTTACATGATGTTTGTCATAATTTAAGTGATTGCTAATAATTTACATGTTTGCTTCAATTTCACCGATTGTAACACATTTTGCATTGCTGCCCTAATTTTAATCATGTAAACATTTCAGTTATTATAAAAACATTTTACATGTGAGCCCTAATTTTAGTAATTGTTAAAGCATTTCACACATCTGTCCTAATTTCCATTATTGTTAAATATTTTATATAAGTATCTTAGTTTCAGTGATTGTAAAACCTTTTTGAATTAGTACCTTAGTTTCAGTGCTTGAAGAAAATTTTAACAGTACCTTAGTATCCGTAATTGTAAATAATTTCAAACGAGTACATTATTTCAGTGATTATATTATAAATGAGTGCCTTAGTTTCAATGATTGTAAAATATTTTCAATATGGTAATTACCTTACTTTCAGTGATTGTAAAACATTTTCAATGAGTACCTTAGTTTTAGTGATTGTAAAACATAGTTATATACATGATGCCAAGATGAAAAGATCAGGTTCATCAGTAATCAGGAGGATGCTTGGTAAAATTGTGTAGTATGCATAAGCATTTACAGTCACTTTGAAATGTAAAAGGCGTTTCCTAAATATTCCAGTAATTTATGCTTTATTTCTCCTGTATTTTGGCTACTTATATAGTCCCTCTCCATTGTCGTAGAATTTATATTTTTCAATATTAATCTTACCCGGTGATCATGTAGCTGCAGCTCTGCTGCCCGACAGAAAAAACCTACGGGCGGGATACGCCAGCGATCGCTATACAGGTGGGGGTGTACATCAACAGCGCCATCTGTCGAGTAGGTACTCCAGTACTTATTGTCAACAAAGAACCAATTTTCTCTCTGTCGTGCCACCGGCAACACCTACTTGATACGCTGTTGTTTCTGGAGTTGATTTTCACGCTATTTGGTGATGTATTCTCTCTAGATATTAGCTTTCGCTGTACAGGAGTTATTATCAATACCTTATCAAGCTTTATTGATTAGATTTTGGATTAGTTGTTGACGACTTGGATAGATTTTGGATTCCCCCCTTTGACTAATTCAAGATGTCTGACACTACTCAAGTCCCCAAGTACAGGCAGTGTAGCGCTAGGGACTGTTCTAGGCGTCTTCCGAAGGCCTCTATAGATCCTCACACCGTTTGTTCCAATTGTAGGGGTAAATCCTGTCAATTGGAAGATCGATGTGAGGAATGCGCTGGGCTTTCGGAATTCGATTTTCGTGAATTCCTTAAGAATGCACGTAGGCTAGAGAAGGATAGGATCAGGAGGAGTTCGTCTCGCTCTTTTGATTTTTCCTCTCCCCATGCCCCACAACCTATTCCTTCCCCTGTAGTGGTGACACCCGACCCTTCTACTAGCTCTCAGCAACCCTCGATGGCGGACATGATGCGTGCCATTCAAGCTCTTGGTGACAGAGTTGAGTCATTAGCGAATGACCGCAATCAACTCTTGGCCGACGTCAAAGAGTTGAAGTAGAAAAGTGCAGTGGGAAGTGTAGTGAGTGCAAGGGTTGTGAAAAGTGTCAGTGTTACGCATGAGGGTGCATCTGTTCGTGCCAGTCGTCCTCCCAGTCCGGGACCTCTTGCAAGCTCCCAAGCCCAGGGGAGAAGCAATGTCGAAGGACCAAAGGGTTCGACAGGCCTTGATCAGCGTACAGATGTACCCTCAGTGGTTGCGGACGTATCTTGCAGAGATCGTCCCACCCACAAACAGACGAGTGAGCCCATTCATTCCTCGTCTGTGGAAGAAGTTTCTCGTCAGAAACGCTGGACCAAGGTCTCACGACCTCTCAAGCGCAAGGTCCCTTCCGAGCGAGTCCAACGGCCCAGGTGTAGCCACTGGGTCAGTTCGGACTCGCCGCAGTCTTCCGAAGACTGCACACCTCCCAAGAGAGGTAGAGTGGTTCCGCAGCAGGCAATCACTCCGTCTGTTGCCGCACCAACCGCTGTAGACCCTAAATGGTCTATGCAGACTCAGCTAGCTTCCTTCATGCAGGAGTATCGTGCTGAGAAGGTTGACGCTGCACCCGTTAACCTACAACCTGCCACGGTTGTGCGCTCAGCAGACACTGCGGCTGCCTGCTCCCACACTCCGGCTGTGAGAGCTCCACCACCGATGCGCAGTCGACCCTGCCAGACGCATGTTGACGTTAGCCGACATGCGGCACCCTCCGTTGACATGCGTGAGCTACCGCATCAGCAGTGGGAAGGTGCTGTCAAGCTGCCGTGTTTTGACGCAATGCGGCAGTCTCCGCAACCCACGGCAGTCCCCACCACGCACCACCACTCCGCTTTTGTTGTTGCCAGCTCTCAGACTGACCAGCAGCGGCATGATGTTGGATCCAGTGCAGCTACGCATGCACCCGTGCTACCGGATTCAGCCGTTCAGCTTTCTTCTCCTCCTTTGCCGCTTCCTCCTCAGCATTCGGATGAAGGAATCTCTGATGACGACGAAGCTGCGCATTTGGACGATCAACACTCCGACATAGAGGAACCCAAGACTACGCCTCCATCCTTAGACTTTAGGAAAGTCATTGCCCTGTTTAAGGAGTTGTATCCGGACCAGTTTGTGTCTGCAGCCCCACGCTCACCTCCCTCTGAGTTCGCTTTAGGCATGCAGTCAGCAGCTCCTGCCTTTACGAAGCTTGTACTCGCGCGCTCATCCAAGAGAGCTTTAAGGGTACTGGGAGAGTGGTTGCAGGCCAAGAAGCAACTTGGGAAGACATCCTTCATCTTTCCACCGACCAAGCTTGCTTCCAAATCTAGCGTCTGGTATGCCACGGGAGAAGATCTCGGCTTGGGAGTTCCTGCCTCTGCCCAGGGCGAGAAGCTGGTAGACTCTCCCCGCAGACTGGGTATGAGACGCTCCAAGATTTGCTGGACCTTTTCGGACATGGACCATCTTTTAAAGGGAGTTTTCCGAGCGTTTGAGATCTTCAACTTTCTGGACTGGTGTTTGGGAGCGTTGAGCAGAAAGACCTCCCCTTCGGATAAGGACTCTGCCATGCTCATCATGTCATGCATGGACAAAGCCATTCGGGATGGGTCTGGCGAGCTTGCGGCTTCGTTTGTGTCGGGAGTTCTTAAGAAGCGAGATCACCTTTGCTCCTTCTTGTCGGCGGGGATCACACCATGTCAGAAGTCAGAGCTGATGTTTGCTCCGCTATCCAAGTGTCTCTTTCCTGAAGAGCTGATCAAGGGGATTGCCGCCTCGTTGATCCAGAAAGATACCCATGACCTGGTGGCGTCATCCGCACGTAAAGTCACAGCTTTACCTTCCGTGCCTAGACCTAGGATGGACACACCAGCGTCTAGGTTCGTTCCACCCTTTCGTGGCAGAACCTCCAGCAGAGGAGATACCCGTGCCAATAGTCAACGTGGCAAAAAGAAGAAGAGTTCCAAGTCCTCAAAAGGCAGAGTCTGACTGCCATCTTCTCCAGACAGCAGTGGGAGCCAGGCTCAAGAACTACTGGCAGGCCTGGGAGAACAGGGGTGCAGACGCACAGTCTGTGAAGTTGCTCAGAGAGGGGTACAGGATTCCATTCTTGCGCAAGCCCCCTCTAGCAACAACTCCCATCGACCTCTCTCCCAGGTACAGAGAGGAGGACAGGAGGCTAGCTTTACAGCAAGAGGTGTCTCTCTTGCTACAAAAGGGAGCGGTAGTCATAGTCCGGGACCATCAATCCCCGGGCTTCTACAACCGTCTCTTCTTAGTAGCGAAGAAGACAGGAGGGTGGAGACCGGTGCTAGACGTCAGTGCTCTAAATGTCTTTGTCACCAAGCAGACGTTCACCATGGAGACGACGAAGTCGGTGCTAGCATCGGTCAGGAAGGAAGACTGGATGGTCTCGTTAGACCTAAAGGACGCGTACTTTCACGTCCCCATCCATCCAGATTCCCAACCTTTCCTAAGGTTCGTCTTTGGGAAGGTGGTTTACCAGTTCCAAGCCCTGTGCTTTGGCCTAAGCACGGCACCTCTAGTGTTTACCAAACTGATGAGGAATATTGCCAAATTCCTGCATTTAGCAGACATCAGAGCCTCCCTCTATTTGGACGACTGGCTTTTAAGAGCTGCGTCAAGTCGTCGCTGTCTGGAGAATCTCAAATGGACTATGGATCTGACCAAGGAATTGGGTCTCCTGGTCAATATAGAAAAGTCCCAACTCGTTCCATCCCAAACTATAGTCTATCTAGGTATGGAGATTCAGAGTCAAGCTTTTCGGGCTTTTCTGTCGGCCCCCAGAATCAGTCAAGCCCAAGAATGCATCCAGAGCATGCTGAAAAGGAACCGATGTTCAGTCAGACAGTGGATGAGTCTAATAGGGACGCTTTCATCGCTGGACCAGTTCATCGCGTTAGGGAGACTCCACCTCCGACCCCTTCAGTATCACCTAGCTGCTCACTGGAGAAAGGACATGACGCTAGAAGCGGTCTCAGTTCCTATATCCGAAGAGATGAAGTCTGCACTGACTTGGTGGAAGAACAGCATTCTTCTCAAGGAAGGTCTACCACTGGCTGTTCAGACCCCCGACCACCTTCTTTTCTCGGACGCATCGGACACGGGCTGGGGTGCGACACTGGACGGTCGGGAATGCTCGGGCATGTGGAATCCGGATCAAAGAGCACTACACATCAACTGCAAGGAGCTACTGGCAGTTCATCTGGCCTTGAGAAGCTTCAAGTCCCTCCTTCTAGGCAAGGTAGTGGAGGTGAACTCCGACAACACTACAGCCTTGGCGTACATCTCCAAGCAAGGAGGGACTCATTCGAGGAAGTTGTTCGAGATCGCAAGGGACCTCCTCACCTGGTCAAGAGATCGAAAGATATCGCTTGTAACGAGGTTCATTCAAGGCGACATGAATGTCATGGCAGACCGCCTCAGCCGGAAGGGTCAGATCATCCCTACAGAATGGACCCTTCACAAGAATGTTTGCAACAGACTATGGGCCCTGTGGGGTCAGCCCACCATAGATCTGTTCGCTACCTCGATGACCAAGAGGCTCCCAAATTATTGCTCACCGATTCCGGACCCAGCAGCAGTTCACGTAGATGCCTTTCTTCTGGATTGGTCCCATCTAGACCTTTATGTGTTCCCCCCGTTCAAGATTGTCAACAAGGTACTGCAGAAGTTCGCCTCTCACGAAGGGACAAGGTTGACGTTGGTTGCTCCCCTCTGGCCCGCGAGAGAATGGTTCACCGAGGTACTGCAATGGCTAGTAGACGTTCCCAGGACTCTTCCTCTAAGAGTGGACCTTCTGCGTCAGCCGCACGTAAAGAAGGTACACCCAAGCCTCCACGCTCTTCGTCTGACTGCCTTCAGAGTATCGAAAGACTCTCAAGAGCTAGAGGCTTTTCGAAGGAGGCAGCCAGAGCGATTGCCAGAGCAAGGAGGACATCCACTCTCAAGGTCTACCAGTCAAAATGGGAAGTCTTCCGAAGCTGGTGCAAGGCGAATTCAGTATCCTCAACCAGTACCTCTGTAACGCAGATAGCTGACTTCCTTTTACACCTAAGGAAGGTAAGATCCCTATCAGCTCCTACGATCAAAGGTTACAGAAGCATGTTGGCAGCAGTCTTCCGCCACAGAGGCTTAGATCTTTCCAACAACAAAGATCTACAGGACCTCCTTAAGTCTTTTGAGACCTCAAAGGAGCGTCGGTTAGCCACACCAGGTTGGAACTTAGACGTGGTTTTAAAGTTCCTGATGTCAGCAAGGTTCGAACCGCTTCAATCAGCCTCTTTTAAAGATCTCATGTTGAAGACTCTTTTCCTCGTTTGCTTAGCAACAGCTAAAAGAGTCAGTGAGATACACGCCTTCAGCAGGAACATAGGATTTACATCTGAAACGGCTACATGTTCCTTACAGCTTGGTTTTTTAGCTAAAAACGAACTCCCTTCTCGTCCTTGGCCCAAATCGTTCGAGATTCCAAGTCTGTCCAGTTTGGTTGGAAACGAACAAGAGAGAGTACTATGCCCAGTAAGAGCTCTTAAGTACTATTTAAGACGTACGAAGCCATTACGAGGACAATCAGAAGCTTTATGGTGTTCTATTAAGAAACCTTCTTTACCGATGTCGAAGAACGCAGTTTCTTATTACATCAGACTTTTGATTAGAGAAGCCCATTCTCATCTGAATGAGGAAGACCATGCTTTGCTGAAGGTAAGGACACATGAAGTTAGAGCTGTCGCTACTTCAGTGGCCTTCAAACAGAACCGATCTCTCCAGAGTGTAATGGATGCAACCTATTGGAGAAGCAAGTCAGTGTTCGCATCATTTTACCTTAAAGATGTCCAGTCTCTTTACGAGAACTGCTACACCCTGGGACCATTCGTAGCAGCGAGTGCAGTAGTAGGTGAGGGCTCAACCACTACATTCCCATAATCCCATAACCTTTTTTAATCTTTCTCTTGAAATGCTTTTTATTGTTGTTTTTGGGTTGTACGGAAGGCTAAGAAGCCTTTCGCATCCTGGTTGATTTGGCGGGTGGTCAAATTCTTTCTTGAGAAGCGCCTAGATTAGAGGTTGTGATGAGGTCCTTTAGTATGGGTTGCAGCCCTTCATACTTCAGCACCTAGGAGTCGCTCAACATCCTAAGAGGATCGCGAGGCTCAGTAAGGAAGACGTACTTAAAAAGGCAGAGTAATGGTTCAAGTCGACTTCCTTACCAGGTACTTATTAATTTTATGTTTGTTATTTTGAATAACTGCTAAAATGAAATACGGGATACTTAGCTTCTAATGTTAACATATATGCTGGTCTCCACCCACCCCCCTGGGTGTGAATCAGCTACATGATCACCGGGTAAGATTAATATTGAAAAATGTTATTTTCCTTATTAAAATAAATTTTTGAATATACTTACCTGGTGATCATGAATTAAAGGACCCTCCCTTCCTCCCCATAGAGACCCAGTGGACCGAGGAGAAAATTGGTTCTTTGTTGACAAGAAGTACTGGAGTACCTACTCGACAGATGGCGCTGTTGATGTACACCCCCACCTGTATAGCGATCGCTGGCGTATCCCGCCCGTAGGTTTTTTCTGTCGGGCAGCAGAGCTGCAGCTACATGATCACCGGGTAAGTATATTCAAAAATTTATTTTACTAAGGAAAATAACATTTTTCTTTCACTGGTGACCTATTTTCCCTCCCTTTTTCTTCAAAATTATCTTATGTTTATGCAAAGGATCGTACTGGCTCATTATTAAACAAAATGATCAGAATGTTTTAAATGACCTATGGTTTTTTAATAATATAATAATTTTAGTTCTTAAAGGTAACAAAGCATAAATAAAAGTAAATTTCACTGCAAGGATTGTTTCACTTCTTAATGAGAACTTTTTAATTGCTTGAGAGGTGTTATCTGATTAAATTTTACCATGCCTATATCCTTAACCATAATAGAGAGTTAGTGGTGTGTTAGTTTCTTAATGGCAATGTAGAATTTAAAGAATACAGTAATTCTAACTCCCTTTTCTTTTCAGATGTTTGGGGAAGTTTCTACCTGCCATTTCTTTACTCTCTCATATCCTGTCTTGGCGTCTTAATGCTACTGTGTAAGTTTGATACCCTTTTTTTTAAATGAGGTTTAAGAACTTTTTTTTATTCCTACTTGCATACAAATTCTCATCCTTTAATAGCTAGAACTCGGCTATTAGAATTATAACGAGTTGTCAGTAGTTACTGGTGGATGCCGTGGAAGCTCCGCCCCATCGCCAGCACACTTGAATAGATACTTTATTTTTAGCTGCCTGATAGTACACACATAAATTTAGTTCGTGATTCCAACTGGTTGTTTTAATCTGTGCTTTTTTATTTTATATACTAAATTGGTTGGTTAGGGCATCATTTGAGAGGGATATTAAGGAAGAAGTGAGGTCTTACAGTGTTTTCTTTGATAACTGTAACTGCCAACAGTTAACCGTGAAACCTGCCGATTATTGTTCTGCCTGTTAAGCAGCATTTTTGTTTGCTGTTTATTCCTTTGTGAGTGTGGCCTAGTTATGTCAATGTAACCCTGAGGAAGTTGGGTTTTCTTGGACATCGTTTCCACTTCCGCTGAGTGTGAGAGGAGGGTGCGCCAACCTTTTTCTCTTCGTTAGTGTTTTCCCGTGTCCTGTGATCTCTTACCCCATTGGAGCGTCGTCATTAGTCTAGACCAGTGGTTCTCAACCTATTTTTCCGACCTCTCCAAACAATATTGGTAGAGATGCGTGACCGCTGCCATCCCCGAAGTGCTTTTAAGAAACACACTCAGTGTTCCTCAGATTTTGACAACAACATCTAGTATGATAATATAGATATTAAATAATACACGCATTGTAGATTTAATTCATTTATTACTCTTTGGCTTTACAATAACTCAGATAAGTATAAAGGTTTTGGAATATGCAAGCCACAGTTAAACATCATGAAATGTTACGATAAAACTATAAAAATAAGATAATGAAATTGCATGGGAAGAACTGTAAGAATTTCTGGTGAAATAATTTATTATGTGATGTATGTAAAAATTAAAGTACAATATTCATGGAAGATTAATGATAATAGTCAGCATTTAAGTCCTGCTATGGTGCTCCACTAGTAGTGATTAGTTAATAATATTCCCATTCCACAGTGAAAAATAATAATTACTCTGGCCTAAGTGTACAATTAATAACTCTTGTTAGTAAGACACTTGGGCCTGCTTTTTTTTTTAGCACAATAACTCTATTCTCGGTTTGATAACAGAGATGGCAACTTGGTCATCCACAACCCAGAGGTGTGATGTGTATTTGTTTTTAATATGTGTCAGTGGCAAAAAGTCTCTTCACACAAAGAAATTGATCCAAAAGGAATTAGTATGCCGTGCAGCTTTGAATAATCATCCAGTGTGGTTGAGCCAAACAATAATGTCTGTAAGGTCCAATCACTGGACAGCTCTAGGAGTTCATCCTCCATGTAGAATGATGAATGCTCCAATGTAACAGTGAATGGTTGTCGTATCTAGTAATAACGTTGTGGGGTTGTCTTTTTTGAGAAGTACTTCTTGAAGTGGGGCACAAAACCTCGGAGGTGAGTCGTGATCATACTATCATGTTATCAATACTGTACTTAGTTAGTTCTCCTTCATAAATTCCCCCAGTTCAGGAAACATTTCTACACTGCCCTTATCAACTTACACAACCCAATGTTCTAGCTTCCTTGTACGTAAATACATCAGTTTTGTCAGAAAGAATCTAGCTACCTATCGTGGAATTAATGCGCAATCACGTATAATTACTTCACTTTGAATATGAAGCAGTTTTACATATAGAATCACAATGCTTTAAAATTATTTAGAGTAAAATAATGTAACAATAAATTTGTGAAAAAATTTCTATAATAAATTCACAATAAATTCCTTCAAAGAAAAGGACTGTACGTGAAAGTGCCATGATTTATTTATTTAGAGTGAAATACAATAAAAAGATGGAATCTGTAATTATTGTAAAATAAATAAGCATGGTACGTTATCGTAGAATAAGTGTGCATGTATATCTAATGGTGACATCTTGTATGCAGCTACATTGAGGGGTCCGATGCCTCATCATAAAGGGTTAAACCAGCCAACTAAGCCTTTCTACTTAGGATATGTATAGGAACATTTCACAAATTTTTAAGGTCATTTGTATTTTTAAAAACTGTATGAACCTGAGTCTTTTGTTTTACATGCTTCAGCCATCCCAAAGGTCCTAGGTGAAGTTCAAAGTGGTTACTCGGTGTGCTGGTGAGGGATAGGGCTTCCCCGCCACCTACTAGTAACTATCGACACCTCGTTAAAATTTTAACAGCCAAGTTCCAGCTACACTGAAAAAATATTCCTGTTTGTATAATTAGGAAATATACTAATTACTGATACATAAGTTTATTTAGAAGCTTTTTGTAAAATAAATTGGGAACTGTTTGTAAAATGTATAGAATTTTTTATAAGTCAGCTGGAGATCTCTATATAGTTAAGCTGGGATTTTCATATTTCAATTTTTAATTTTAAATCAATAAATATTGTACTATTTATTGATGTCTTATATAGAGTACCTCAAGCACTGTATGGTTTGATTTTCACAGTATGCACTCCAGTTGGGCTGGCCCATTTGTTTACTGCTATGGGGCGTTTGATGGTAAAGCCAGGATTCCTGAGAGATCTAGCAGAAGAGTATCAGGCTGCTGTATTACAAGAAGATGCCTTAGCTAGACAGCTAGCTCAGCCTTTGCATCCGCATGCGAGGGTCATTACCAGATCAACTTCCAGTGCTCCAACAAGGGAAAGTATTCTCCATCAATACCATATTATTAAGAAGACCAGATTAAAACTAGGTAAGTGCATCACTTTTTTATATATAATTCTTTTTCTGTACATTATTATGTAAATTTAATTTCTAGTTTTTATGAATGTTCATTTTCAGTTTGCAAGATGTTTACTATACAAACAATTTACTAATGTCCTAATATTTTTTCAAACAGAAGAGCGTCGACGCGCTGGAGTTTTAAAACGCACCTTAGCATACCCTCTTGCATTACTCATTCTGCTTGCCCTAACTGGGACAGCTGTAGCAATTGTGGGCCTAAATACATTACAGTTACTAATTGGGATTAAAGCCCTTCCTCTAGCATCTGCTCCAGCCATATTAGGAGAAGCACAGCAAGGCAAGGTAAAACCATGGTACAAATTTCATTTTGTTAAATTAGTACACAGTAGAATATGCTTTTATTTCCTCTTTTAACCCTTTTACCCCCAATGGACGCACTGGTATGTTTCACAAAACTTATCCCTTTACCCCCATGGACGTCCTTGCAAAAAACTGCTATTTACATTTTTTTTTTTTGCATATTTTTGATAACTTTTGGTGAAACTTCAGGCATTTTCCAAAAGAATGAGACTAACCTGACCTCTCTATGACAAAAATTAAGGCTGTTAGAGTAATTTAAAAAGAAGATATTGCAAAATGTGCTTGAAAAAGAAAATGCCTGGGGGTTAAGGGTTGGAAAGTTCCAAATAGCTTGGGGGTAAAAGGGTTAAGATTAAGTATCCCAAATTTTCAGTGCTCATTCTTGTGAACTCTTTCCTCATTTCCTTATACTGTACAAAATATGAGACTGGAAAACAAGTCAGCATAGTGTTAAATTTCTTGTTTAGGTTCATCACTTTAGTGAAAATTCTTCATTTCATGGGTGGAGAAAATATTGCTCCAAAAATAATTTATTTTATAAAAGTACAGTACTTTAATTTGTCTTTACCCTAACTATACAAACCAGAGTCATTTAATAGAAGCATGACTTCAGCGAAGCTGAAACGGCCATTGAAACTTAACAAGGCCCTGCCCACTTACCTGGTAGAATTATGTTCACTTGTAGCATTAACATAGAACTTGCATGGTTGTAGAGGGAGGGGGGGGGGGGGGTGTGGCAGTTTAACTCAAAAGGACTCAGGTTTGTAAGTTAGGAAAATTATACATTACTTGAAAAAAAAATTTTATTCCTACATAAATGCAACCATAATTTTTTAAGAGTAGATTCATCCCTAGGAGGGAGGAAGTCCCTATAACCAAACTGGCTGGTTTACTAACCCAGGAAATGACAATGCACTTTGGTCTTGTGCAAGAGCAAAATAAATGACTCCTGCCAATCTCTTAACTACTGAAGCAGGTGTTAGCTATGTTTGTACCTGGAGACGGGTAGGCAGTCACAAAAGATCCTATATCTGAAAGGACACATTGTTTTGAATGTATGGTAATTGTGAAAAATGAGCTTGCATACATTATTTCCCCAGTTGTCTAGGAGGATACTTCAAACATAACTTCTTTGTAACGAACAGTTACTCAGTCGTGAAGCTTGCCTGCACCTTGCATCCAGTCCAGCACTTAATGGAATGACTGCTGCACCCCAAGGAGAAGAGGGAAGAAGAGAAGTGTTAGACTTTCTTACCTCTACTTTTAGGCTTTTATTGCAACCGCTATCTTGACTAGATGCCTCTTGTCTCGTAAGGGAGCTTGTTCGCAACACAACTTGAGTTGCTGGTAAACTGCTGTATGTAGTGAGCAGCAAAGGTTGTCTATCATACCAGACTCCTGCCTTCAAAACTAGCACCACTTAACATGTTTTTCCTTACGGTTAGGGTAGATCCGATATCTCTTGACTCTTTGCGCTCAATCTTGAATGGTTCTTCCATCCTGTTGTTGGATCACCACATCTGATGATGCACAAGTCAAAGGAAGCAATGTTCTTGGATATCGTTTTCATTAGCCTTTCAGCGTGGGAGTCTAGCGTCTCTCAATAGGCTTTGATTTCTCTAGGTAGCTTTGTTGTGTCCTTACAGGACAGAGGAGCAAGTCCTGAGTCCTGCTTGTAAAGAAGAGATGGAGAAAGACTTGATTAGAATCTCGGCAAGCTTTGCTTGCATGCAGTCTGCACTATGTGCCCAAGGCAAATGCTCCTGCAGGGAACTCTCCTGGTGAGTTGAGATGAGCTGTTCTCTTCTTTTCGGCTCTTTCAGCACAACCACCTAACTTGTGTCCTGCTAAGCCTGTTGGCCTTTTGAGGTTGGCATACATGAGGTATATGTCCGCGAGTCTACCACATGCAAACCTCTGGCGAGTTTGCAAACTCTTACAAGTTCTGACTTAACATATTCACGCCCGTGCACACACAGAAACGTACGTGCACATTTCTTTGGCACATGCTCAGTCTACTGCACCACCTTAAAACCCTGATTCCACATGGATTCAGGAGATTGTGAAAGCAGTCTTAGCCACCTGAGCTGCTCCTGTTAGGACTCCGGCTTCATCAGTTAATCTCGATGATCTGATTGCCATTCCATAGGTGACATCAGTGTTTCCAGGGAACCCTAGACCTCCCTCCTAACCCAGGTGTTGGAGCACAATGACCACCTCTTGTATTCCATCTGCCCTTCAGCCCTGCCTAGGGCCCGGTACCAATGGCTCCTCCAATGCATGTTTCCAGATACCAGAAGCATCTTGAGACAGAGGCTCTCAGGGCAAGTCTTTCGGAACTTGACCCCATGTGGGAAATGTTGCGATCTTCCTGACAAAGCTTCACCAGAGGCATAGAAGGCCAAGACAGGTCACTCCACCTCCAGAAGACAAGCTCCACCCAAGAACCAGTAGGGATCAAGATGACTACTCTGCCTGTTCTGTTCTGTCCCCAGGACTCTCTGCGGCCTTTGTGGATCCCTCACAGACTTCACAGTCTTTAGAGATTTCTCAGCCCCAAGAAAACAGTATTTTAGCCTACTTCATAGGCAAGTCCCCGGGTCAAAAGGACTCGACATCACTCCTGTCCTACAGAAGCAACTTCAACAGGCATTTGTTTCAGGAGGCAAGGTCTCGTACCATTACCAAGATACCCGATGACAACTTTGACCCACTCCAGGCTTAGCAGTGAGGTGGATGTAAGACCTTGATTATGATTTGGACTCTTCGGTAATGTACAGCCAGCATCAGCAAGCCTTGAGCCTCCGGTTACTGAGCAAGGTGAACCAGACTCCATCTTCCTTCCAGTACTGTTGTCACGACAATGGCAATTAATTAAATCATTAATATTCAAGAGGTGGGTTAGACAAAGTTTAATTTGTATTGAGCAATATATTTTCACAATAAATCATACACAGGTCTGAGCTCTTTAAATTTCAATCTTTCAATGTTTTTCAAATAGAATACGTGCTCTTCATTTCATGGTAGCGATTTACAAAAAACAACTTGTAAGAATAACGGTCAGGGGACGAAGACTTAACTTTTACGTTAGTACAGTTTTCAAAGGCAGTATAAAAGTCCAAGATAATTTCTAAGTCTAAAAGTGAGGGTTTTGGTTATGGCAAGCAAAGGGGCAATAATTATTACAACTTCTCCTTCTGAGGACTTAGGCCCGACTGATGCATGTCCTGCGGGCATTGTAAGGCTTCACCGGCATTGTAGGGTGTGACCTCATGACGTCAGAAGAGAAAGACCAATCATAGCCATAATCGTCACAGTAATCCAGATACAACCGGTAGGCCTACGCCCTCCTGAGCCGTTGTTCCCTCAAGTCCCGTCTTTAGGCTCCCCCACAAAATCTGCAAGATAAGGAGGGAGGCAGAAAAACATTTGTTGGCAGTTCGGCTTGGAGACAACCTCTTCTCCAGTGGATGCTGATAAATCACACATCCCCCAAGCGAGCCGGTGACCAGAGGTTATTCACATGACCTCAAATAGAGATTCACAACCAAGGTGTACGTGACACTGTCCTGCATCCGGACAGTCACTGGACTCGGGGAACCCATGTACTCCACTCCAGAGGGGAGAAACCGGACATTAGACCTTCTCTGCCATGCTCCTTTGGCCGAGGAGCCAAGATTAAAGCTTTGGTCCAAATTAGTAGCAGAGTCCAAAACTCGCAAACCTCTGCAAGAAAAGACTCGCTTAGAGCTGGTAACTCTTCCAGGCTGCTTCACCCCCCCCCCCTCCTTTCATGAGGCAAAAGATGTACTGTATTAAGACATCCATGAAAAAGACTTTTTCCTTGCCTTTAGACCTGGCAGTGACATCTTTGGTTCAAGATTTGTCAGCGAAGAAGCCAGCGGCACAACTAGCAGTGTTTTCAGTGGCTTGTGCTTCAAACATGGAGAGGTTGGTGAAGGCAACCCTTCAAGCCTCCTCTTGGATAGACCACCAGTTAGGGACAGTTGGCTATCTCGCTGACACGGAGGATTTGTCAGACCCGGAGACCCCAAAAAGCTAAAGCTCTTTAAGAACATCATCCTGTCTGGAGCCAAGGCAATAGAATTATTAGTCTATAATGCCACCAACCAATGGGCCAACTGGGTCTTAAGGAGGCGAGATGTCATCATCTCCAAGTTGCTGAAGGCAAGTACCTTAGAGGAAGATCCTCCAGCTCCGTAACCCCTACTTCCATCCTGTCTTTATTCCCTGCTGAAGACATCGAGGCTGTTGTGTAGAAATGGAGGAAAAAAAAAAAAAAGTCAATTCTCTCCTCGGGTCAGTAACAATCTGGCCCTCCACTCCAGTTGTGCCAAAAGATTCTCCTGTACAGCGGTAAGCTCACAGGACTTCCAGACATCCCTTTTAGAGCAGAGGGTCTTGAGGAAGGGGAGGGAGAGCTGCTAGATGAGGACAGTACCTCCCTAGGGCACCATTCCCCCCGCAGTTTCACTGCTGGGAGGATGCCTAAGATGGAGGTGGCTGTGCCAGGGTCCGAACCATAGACAATATCCTTTGGTCGGGTAATGTCCCATTCATCAAACAACAACCCCCCCCCACTGATTTGTCATCTAATGAGATCATTGTCTTTTGCGAAGGGATCAGCGGAGCATATTGCCTCTCTAGGAGCATGATCCAGACCATGTTAGGGAAGGCGTTTTTCAGAAGGTCATCAACTCCAGGTTCCTTCAGTCGATTTTTTCCTGTAAAGAAGGCATCTGGAGGCTCGAAATCAGGCATGGACCTCTCAACCTTGAATGAGTCTGTCCTTCAAACTCAGTTCAAGATGGAGACTTCATGATCATATTAGGCTTGAAATACATGTACTGTTCTTCCAGATACCAATCCATCCAGCGTTATGGAAATACCTAAGAATCCAACTGCATTACTGGATATACCAATTATAAGTGCTATGATTAGGCCTGTCAACAGCATCACAAGTGCTCACATAGGTGTTCACTCTGGTATTGGTCTGGGCCCACGCCACAGCAATTGACTACTTCGTTATCTGGACGACTGGTTGATTCTGACAGACTCGATGGAGAACCTTCTACACCAATACATGGTTCTCAAGTTTTGCTACAATCTGGGAGCCATGATAAACTTTGCGAAGTGGTGTCTGCAGCTCAAACAGCACCTGGTATATTTAGGAATGTAAATAAACATCCAATTGGGAAAAACATCCCATCTCAAAGCAGAATCAAAAGGTTCCAGGAAGTGGCTCCTCGACCTTTTCATGTGCAAGGCTCGCTACCAGCCTTACGGTGACAGTGCCTGTTTGGACACCTGATGTCCTTATTCCCCCAACGGTTGCCTCTGTATTTGGTCACCAGTGGTAGCTGAAGACCTTATGGTCTCAGACCAGAAGAAAAACTTGAGCTGGTGGATGCAAGACTCCAATCTTCTCAAAGGGGTAGATCTTCCTTCTCCTCCTACGGATTTTATGCTCTTCATGGATGCATCAAAAAGAACGGTGGGGGATTACTTGCACCAGTACATGGCCTTCTGGGTTTGGTCCGACTCTGATTGGCAATGCCACATAAACCTGGAGTTACGGCAACCTTTCTAATCCTTCAACATTTCCAACAGCTCCTTTCAGGAAGCAATGTTCTAGGATATCTTTTTCATTATCCTTTCAGTGTGTAAGTCTGGTGTCCCTCAATATTCTCTGATTTCTCTAGGTAGCTTTATTGTGTCCTTACAGGTCAAAGGAGTGAGTTCTTAGTCCTCCTTGTAAAGAAGAGATGGAGAAAGACTTAAATAGAATCTCAGCAAGCCTTGCTTGCGTGCAGTCTGTAGTGGCATACTTAAACAAACAATTAGGTACCTTTTTACATCTCCCTTTTAGCCTGGTTTATTCTGGGTAGAAATAACATCTTGGCAGACCTGAGCAAGAGGACTCGATAGTCTAGTAGATATGTCGAATAAAATGGCTAAGATATTCACTTTCGGAAGAAAGCATGAAAATTTGCATACAGGGGTTTTTGAGTAGGCTGAATCCATTTCTAACCGGATCCATGCTGGCAAAATCGAGAAATCCAAAATGGCCGCCTTGCGTATTGCCAATTTTTATATTTTATCAGAACTTTAGTTCTATTTGACATAGAAGCATGATCTTGGTGTTGATTTATAGGTTTTTAGGGTCAAGGAATTCAATGAGTTACACTAAAATACCATAAAATAATATTTTGAGCAAAATCCAAAATGGCTGCTTTCTGCTGGTAATGCAAATATCAATCTAGTTAAACGTTTTTCTTCTGTGTGGCACAGCATCTTATGGCTAAATATAAATTGGCAAACATGAAGAGTGACCTGCAACTATTTTCCAGAATGTACATCTCTTGCCAAGCACGAAATGGAGAATTGGACATCTTCTTCCAGCATGAGAACCACTCTTGGCCACCGTCGCTGGGTGAAAATAACATGATGCGACTTGGAGAAAAAGCTGAATTACTGAAGTGTTTAGAACCACTAGCCCAACGACCAAAGAACATACCTGATGTGGATGTGAAGATATTTGATGGGGCAGCTCTCGTCCACAGATTGGATCCCAAGACTGCTAAAACAAATGGGGCAGCTCTCGTCCACAGATTGGATCCCAAGACTGCTAAAACAAATGTGAAAACATTTAAAGACTATGCAGAGTGTGTCTTTGTTCCTTATCTCAAGAGGCAACTTTAACATGTGGCTCGAGTAGATGTTGTTTGGGATGCCTGTAAGGACGACAGTCTTAAAGCACACACCAGAGAGCATCGAGGTACTGGAGAAGCTCTTCAGGTTTCCGAGAAAACACGACTTCCTCACAACTGGAAATGCTTCTTACGTGTTGACAGAAACAAGGTGGAACTCTTTAGATTTCTAGCCAATGTGATCAAATCTGAATCAACAGTGCTAGGAAAGATGCTGGTCACAACAAAAGGTCAGAATGTTGCCTCCTCCTCAACACTTGATGTTTCTGGGCTTCAACCATGCACTCATGAAGAAGCAGACTACCGAATGATGCTTCCATGCCTACAGCAATAACATGAAGAGGATTATGGTGCATGCGACTGACACAGATGTCTTAGTTCTAGCCTTTGTGACTGCTATCAGCATGAAAGATTGTGAACTCTGGCTAGCATTTGGTCATGGTACTCACTTTCGGTATATTGGAGCACATGTCATAGAGCTAGTGAGCTTGGCAATGATTACTGCAGAGGCCTCCCATTCATGCATGCCATATCAGGATGCGACACGGTGTCGTCATTTAGCTCTGTCGGTAAGAAGACTGCATGGGAAGTATGGAAATCATTTCCAGAAATCACTGAAGTGTTTCAAAGACTGTCTGCTACTCCACGTGAAGTTACAGAAGCGGACCTGAAGAAACTTGAAAGATATGTGGTTCTGCTGTACTCTCGCACATCGCAACTCACTTATGTAAATAAAGCCAGGAAGCACCTCTTCTCCTACTGTAATTGGAAGCTGGAAAACATCCCACCGTCACGTGCAGCACTTCTACGACATGTAAAGCGTGCTGCTTATCAAGCTGGATACATCTGGGGTCAGGCATTGAAAGCCAGGCCAACACTTCCGAGTCCTTCTGAGTGGGGGTGGACACTTGACAGTTAGAGAATGTGGGTGCCCTTATGGAGTACCCTGCCAGAAGCATCAAAGGGCTGCAGAGAACTCATTAAGTGTGCCCGGAAAAAGCGGTGCACAGGAAGATGTCAGTGTGCTAAAGCAAGCCTCCCGTGCACACAGCTGTGTTTTTGTGGTGGACAATGTGAAGAGGCCATTGACAGATTAGATTAAGTTTATTTCTTGAAATTTATAAAACATTTCAATATTTTGTTTTCATCTTAATACTGTTTCAGTAAAACCATTTGTTCAATGTATATTCCTAATATGAAACGAAAATGACAAGTGTACGTCTCTATTCTTTGTGCGTTACGAGAAAGAACAATATTGCTTTCAATGGCTCATCGAAATTTATTTAAACTGTAACTAGATTTTTTTACTGGTGAACATATTATAGGAATCAAAATGCTTTATTGAATTTCTTGTCCCAAAACCTATTAATAACAGTGAAAAGGTGAATAAAGTAGTTATATACCGAATAGACAAATAGTTTACTGGTTTGCATTATGCATGGAGGGCAGCCATCTTGAATTTTGTTCTAAATTACATTTTATGTTTTTTTAAGGAGTCTTATTACATTCTTTGACCCTAAAAACCTATATATCTAAATTAAGATCATGTTTCTAGGTCAAAAAGAACCAATGTTCTGATAAAATAGCAAAATCGGCAATACGCAGGGCGGCCATTTTGAATTTCTTAATTTTGAGTAGGACCCCTTGGTTTGCCAGCGTGGATCCGGTTAGAAATGGATTCAGCAGACTTAAAAACCCCTGTATACAAATTTTCATGCTTTCTTCCGGAAGTGAACATCTTTTTGACATATCTGCTGGACTACGATAGTTGGGTCCGAATGGTCTTTGGATCCTTGGATAGGAACTAAAGTCCTGACTTTGATTTCTGTGACGTCTCTCTCCATTACTGAATCTGCAGGCAGCATTACAGGATCCATTCCATCATCCTTGGGACAATGTAGACATCTAATGCATTCACCCCCCTTTCTGCCTGATCTGGAGGCTCCTCAACAAGGTGAGATTGTCTTTCAACTTATCAGTGATGCTAAAATCTCTGCTGTGGCAGCATGCATTGGTACCTAGACCTTCTTCTAATTCTAAAAGAGTTTCCAAAGGAGCTACCCCTCAACTACATGCAAAGATCTATCACAGGGCCTACCCTCTCACACTACCTTCTATGTTGACTACATGCAAAGATCTGTCACAGGGTCATCGCATTCCTATGACTTCATGCCTAGAGGTTATGCAGCTTCTCCTCACTAACAGAGGGTTTTCTCAACCAGTGACAAAACAGATGTCTGGATACCTCAGTAGGTCCTCTATCAATGTCTATCAGGCGAAGTGGGCGATCTTTAGTGGTTGGTGTCTTAGATAGGGTGTCTCTCCACTCAGAGCCACTACACCCGTGATTGCCCAAATTTTTTCATGTAAACTGCTCAGTCTTTGCAGTGAAAGGCTATTACTTGACCTTAAGCTAGATCTTTAGTTTGAAAAGGGTTGACATTTCCTCTTCAGCAGAATTATTGATGCTCATACGGAGCTTTGAGTTATCATGCCCTCAGTCAGAAGTGAGACCCCTTTCTTGGAACATAGTTAAAAGTCTTGCATTCCCTGAAAGGAACTCCTTGAACCTTCTTTTTCCTAGCCTTGGCCTCTGCAAAGAGGGTCAGTGAGTTGCATGGTCTCTTCCATGACATTGCCAATTCAAGGGGAAGACTCAAAATATGGCTATAGTGGACTCTAGGTTTGGGCCCCTCTGGATTGCTTGTGTACTGGAGGTTACCAATGATACTGATTAACTTTTAACATCTCCTGTGAGAGTGCTAAGGCGCTACCTTGATTGTACCAGGACCCACATAACAAACATGTGCTTGTCATCATCGGCAGGGTCAAGAGGACAATAACCAAAAACACGCTTTCCTCCTGGAATAGGCAGGTCATTTGACCCTGACAGCACCTCAATCCTTCCCCTAGTCAACAGGAAAGGCGACCAAGACGACCCAGAACTCATGACATTATGGGCATCAGCACTTCCCTAGGGTTTAGAAGGATCTTTTCTGTGGCGCAGATGTTGCATCAAACAACCTTTACCGCTCACTTCCTGCAAGATGTGACACAGATTTAAAGGCCGGTCATGAATGGCAGGGGCAAGGGACAGTGACATTGCCCTGTCAAGCAATACAATGCCCTAGAGACTGACCACATTACATATGATCAGCGCCTAAGCCCCTCTCCACCCAAGCCAGAACCAAGGAGAGCCAGGCAATGGCTGCTAATGACTTATCAGACAGTATTAGCCTGGAATGAAATGTAAAGGAACAATTGGCCTTTCCTTTTCTTCATCTTCCCCTCTCTTGGGATACTGCATCCAAGGCCCTGCTAGCTGGCTCCCATCAACTACAGGTATGCCCTTTTTGCATGCTGCTTGAATATATATTTGTGATTACTGTATATATTTCATTGTACCCACTGTAAATTACTTGGGTTGTACAGCTAGGAAAAATACAATTTTTTTTTTTTTTTTTTTTTAAATTTGTGATTTTGTTATGGTTCAACTTCATGCCCCATAATTTTCACCATAAGGTAAATTTAGCTAGATCTCTAATTAAGGGATTCAGCAACCCCAGATCTACATTCAGGAGATGGAATTGGGACAGAAATAGTATCACCTGCATATGCAATAAGCTTATTTTCTAGGCCAAACCACATATCGTGTATACATACATACATATACCAAAGGCACTTCCCCCAATTTTGGGGGGTAGCCGACAACAACAAGAAACAAAACAAAAAAGGGGACCTCTACTCTCTACGTTCCTCCAGCCTAACCAGGGACTCAGCCGAGTTCAGCTGGTACTGCTAGGGTGCCACAGCCCAACCTCCCACCTTTCCACCACAGATGAAGCTTCATACTGCTGAGTCCCCTACTGCTGCTACCTCCGCGGTCATCTAAGGCACCGGAGGAAGCAGCAGGGCCTACCGGAACTGCGTCACAATCGCTCGCCATTCATTCCTATTTCTAGCACGCTCTCTTGCCTCTCACATCTATCCTCCTATCACCCAGAGCTTTCTTCACACCATCCATCCACCCAAACCTTGGCCTTCCTCTTGTACTTCTCCCATCAACTCTTGCATTCATCACCTTCTTTAGCAGACAGCCATTTTCCATTCTCTCAACATGGCCAAACCACCTCAACACATTCATATCCACTCTAGCCGCTAACTCATTTCTTACACCCGTTCTCACCCTAACCACTTCGTTCCTAACCCTATCTACTCGAGATACACCAGCCATACTCCTCAGACACTTCATCTCAAACACATTCAATTTCTGTCTCTCCATCACTTTCATTCCCCACAACTCCGATCCATACATCACAGTTGGTACAATCACTTTCTCATATAGAACTCTCTTTACATTCATGCCCAACCCTCTATTTGTTACTACTCCCTTAACTGCCCCCAACAGTTTGCAACCTTCATTCACTCTCTGACGTACATCTGCTTCCACTCCACCATTTGCTGCAACAACAGACCCTAAGTACTTAAACTGATCCACCTCCTCAAGTAACTCTCCATTCAACATGACATTCAACCTTGCACCACCTTCCCTTCTCGTACATCTCATAACCTTACTCTTACCCACATTAACTCTCAACTTCCTTCTCTCACACACCCTTCCAAATTCTGTCACTAGTCAGTCAAGCTTCTCTTCTGTGTCTGCTACCAGTACAGTATCATCCGCAAACAACAACTGATTTACCTCCCATTCATGATCATTCTCGCCTACCAGTTTTAATCCTCGTCCAAGCACTCGAGCATTCACCTCTCTCACCACTCCATCAACATACAAGTTAAACAACCACGGCGACATCACACATCCCTGTCTCAGCCCCACTCTCACCGGAAACCATTCGCTCACTTCATTTCCTATTCTAACACATGCTTTACTACCTTTGTAGAAACTTTTCACTGCTTGCAACAACCTTCCACCAACTCCATATAAAGTACGAAAAGTAATGGGGCAAAGAACATTACCCTGAGGAACACTTATTACATTTGTACTCAGTAAATGTATTTAATATATATATTTATTTTGCACCCAAAGATATAAATAGCTATTCTGTGGCAGGTGGGTTGGGAGGGCTCTCCCTTCATGCCACCAGTTGTTAACCATCTACCTTCTTAACCATTCAATGGCAGTTCTAGGACCACTGAAGACATATCCCTATTTTAAAAGACAAAAGGTTTGTACATGTGTTGGGATAAATGAAAAGGAGGATTTACTTATACATAGACTATTTACTAAATATTTTATAGCTTTAGAATTTTAATATTTTACATAGAAATGTTCACTAGTCTAATGAAGTAACTGATATCCAATTACGTGTTAATTATATACATTATTTATCCATAGCACAAAATTCTTACTGTATTTTTAATGTTTTCTGTGTAATGTATTGTATTTATCTAGTACTGTATATATTATTACAGTACTGCATATAAGGAGGACTGTAAGAGCACAAGGTTCAAAACTAAACAAAACGATTTAACAAAATTAACTTGATAAGAAGAAATATATATATATATATATATATATATATATATATATATATATATATATATATATATACAGTGTAATATATATATATATATATATATATATATATATATATATATATATATATATATATATACAGTGTAATATATATATATATATATATATATATATATATATATATATATATATATATACAGTGTAATATATATATATATATATATATATATATATATATATATATATATATATATATACATACATACATACAGTGTAATATATATATATATATATACATACATACATACAGTGTAATATATATATATATATATATATATATATATATATATATATATATATATATATATATATATATATATATATATATATATATATATATATATTATATAAGTTGAAAACCACAACCGTTTGTTGACCTAGTAATTAAAACAACATTATGCATTTAAATTTAAACGTCTTTTATCTCTTTGTTTAGAGATCAGTGCTGCTGTCAATGATGGGCTCTGTTGGTGCACTGCTGGAGGTTGTGCTAATCCTGTACCTGATAGCTGCCTCTCTATTAGGATGCTATTCTTTGCCGTTCTTTGCAAAGATCCGTCCACAGCCACAAGACACACCCATGGTACATGTCATAGCTAACTGTGTTGTGGTGCTTATATTATCCAGTGCCCTTCCACTTTTAGCAAGAACACTTGGTAAGTACATTTAAATTTATTTAGCAAGAACACTTGGTAAGTACATTTAAATTTATTTAAAGTAGCCATTTTTCATTTGATTCTTAAAGGTTTTGTTGTTCACAAAGTATGCCATTCAGGTTATATTATAAAAATACTGTTCAAAAAGTTCCAAATGCATGGTAGACAAATATTTAATGATTAAGAAATTAAATAGTATTTGGTTTTGAAAGTGATGAATCGTGAAATACTCTGTGTGAACGGTAATCACCATATGCATACTAGGACTAAAAGAAATATTGCAGCTCAACCCCATTTGACGTGACTATGCATCTGTGAAAGATGTAAATACTAATAAAATTG
Organism: Palaemon carinicauda; assembly: GCF_036898095.1. Taxonomy (NCBI): domain Eukaryota; kingdom Metazoa; phylum Arthropoda; class Malacostraca; order Decapoda; family Palaemonidae; genus Palaemon; species Palaemon carinicauda. The sequence continues at coordinate 12,614,583 of NC_090736.1, read as the reverse complement.
AAAAGTAATTTCTATTTCCCCTAGCTCTACAAACTTGAATCCTTTAAAAAAAAAAAAGGGAATGTCTTTAGCAGAGATGAAACAGCTGTTGAATTTGTCAATGAGTTACAATAGTTAACACAAAGTGACAAGTCCAACTCTATTGTGAAAGATGCCTCCCTGTAGAACTATGGCTCAGATTGAGAAGGGTAGTTGAGGTGGGAAGTTAGCGTTTGAAGACCGATTTGTATAACTAGGTAAAATATAGATTACTTTTAAAATTGTTTTATGTTACTACAGATATACAAAACTAATCATTAAAAAATAGAAGTATCTGTTATACAAAACTATCATTAAAAAATAAGAGTATCTGCTCGTGGGTGGATGGAAGTCCCTCTAGAATGAATCTAGTTGGATAATTTTCTTCCCTTGAATATGGCCGTCTCCCTGCTCCTGTACAAAAGCATCATTGTCAGTTCAGTATGTGATAGTATGACTGCTTCAACCCCAAAGGAGTGATAAGAGAGAAGTAGAAAAGGTAGCCATTCTGCCTTTCATTCTATACTTAAGTCAAAACGTTACCTTAAGCAAGATGCTCATCCGTCCTGTTTGGGAGGTGAGCTAGCTATGCTACTACTATAGCAGTAACCACAGGGCCATGAACAATTGTCAAAGAACTTGTAATTATACTTCCTAAGTAAAAAGTATTTCTGCTTCATCCCCAAAAGAGGGATAAGAAAGTAGAATAGTTAGTCATAATGGCTATAAACAAACTGTATGAAAACTATTATCATACATCCTATAATATATTATTGCTGATGTAATATTAATTTTTCAATATTAAACTTACCCGGTGATCATGTAGCTGTCAGCTCTGCTGCCCGACAGAAAAACCTAAGGACGAAATACGCCAGCGATCGCTATACAGGTGGGGGTGTACATCAATAGCGCCATCTGTCGAGCAGGTACTCAAGTACTTCATGTCAACACAGAACCAATTTTCTCTCTGTCGTGCCACCGGCAAGACCTACTAAATACGCTGTTGTTTTCTGGATTGATTTTCACGTTATTTGGTGAAGTATTCATTTCTGGTTATTAGCTATCGCTGTGCAGAAGTTATCTTCAATACTTCCTTGCATTCTTTTATTGGATTTTGGATTATTTGTTGACGACTTGGATAGATTTTGAATTCCCCCCTTTGACTAATTCAAGATGTCTGACCCTGCTCAAGTTCCCAAGTACAGGAAGTGTAGCGCTAGGGACTGTTCTAGGCGTCTTCCGAAGGCCTCTATCGATCCGCACACCGTTTGTTCCAATTGTTGGGGTAAAGCCTGTCAATTGGAAGATCGATGTGAGGAATGCGTTGGGCTTTCGGAATTCGATTTTCAAGAATTCCTGAAATATGCACGTAGGCTAGAGAAGGATAGGATCAGGAGGAGTTCGTCTCGCTCAATTGATTTTTCCTCTCCCCATGCCCCACAACCTATTCCTTCCCCTGTAGTGGTTGCACCCGACCCCCTGCTAGCTCTCATCAACCTTCGATGGCAGATATGATGCGTGCCATCCAGGCTCTACGTGAGAGAGTCGAGTCATTGGCGAATGACCGCAATCAACTCATGGCTGACGTCAGGGAGTTGAAAGGTAAAAGTGCAGTGGGAAGTGAAGTGAGTGTCAGTGCAGTGAAAAGTGTCAGTGTTACGCATGAGGGTGCGTCTGTTCGTGCCTATCGTCCTCCCAGTCCGGGACCTCTTGCAAGCTCCCAAGCCCAGGGGAGAAGCAATGTCGTACGACCAAAGGGTTCGACAGGCTTTAATCAGCGGACAGACGTTCCCTCCGTGGTTTTAGACGTATCTTTCCTAGATCGTCCCACCCACAAGAAGACGAGTGAGCCCGTTCATTCCTCGTCTGCGGAAGAGGTTTCTCGCCAGAAACGCCGGACCAAGGTCTCACGGCCTCTTAAACGCAAGGTCCCTTCCGAGCAAGTCCAACGGCCCAGGTGTAGCCACTGGGTCAGTTCGGACTCGCTGCAGTCCTCCGACGACTGCACACCTCCTAAGAGAGGCAAAGTGGTACCGAAGTAGGCAATAACTCCGTCTGTTGCCGCACCAGCTGCTGTAGACCCTAAGTGGTCTTTGCTGCAGTCTATGCAGACTCAGCTAGCTTCCTTTATGCAGGAGTATCGTGCGGAGAAGGTTGACGCTGCACCCGTTAGCCTACAACCAGCCACGGTTGTGCGCCTAGCTGACGCTGAGGCTGCCTGCTCCCACACTCCGGCTGTGAGAGCTCCACCACCTATGCGCAGTCGACCCTGCCAGACGCAAGTTGACGTTCGCCGACGCGCGGAACCCTCCGTTGACGTGCGTGAGCTACCACAACAACAGGAGGGTGGCGTTAAGCTGCCGTGTTTTGACGCGGTGCGTCAGCCTCCGCAACCCACGGTGGTCTCCACTATGCGCCCCCACTCAGCTATGGTTGTTGCCAGTTCTCAGACAGACCAACAGTGGCATGACGTTGGATCCAGTGCCGCCACGCATGCACCCGTGCTGCCGGACTCAGCCGTCCAGCTTTTATCTACTCCTTTGCCGCTTCCTCCTCAGCATGCAGACGATGGACTCTCTGATGATGACGAAGCTGCTCATCTTTACGACCAACACTCGGACATCGACGAACCCAAGACCACGCCTCCCTCCTTAGACTTTAGGAAAGTGCTTGCGCTGTTCAAGGATTTATATCCGGATCAGTTTGTGTCTGCAGCTCCACGCTCGCCTCCCTCTGAGTTCGCTTTAGGCATGCAGTCAGCAGCTCCTGCCTTTACGAGGCTCGTACTCGCTCGCTCGTCCAAGAGAGCTTTAAGGGTACTGGGAGAGTGGTTGCAGTCCAAAAAGCAACTTGGGAAGACAACCTTCATGTTTCCCCCGGCTAAGCTTGCTTCCAGATCTAGCGTCTGGTATGCCACGGGAGAGGTTCTCGGCTTGGGAGTTCCTGCCTCTGCCCAGGGCGACTTCTCAAGTCTGGTAGACTCTCCCCGCAGGCTGGCTATGAGACGCTCCAAGATTTGCTGGACTCCTTCGGATATGGACCCTCTTATGAAGGGAGTTTTCCGTGCATTCGAAGTCTTTAACTTCCTGGACTGGTGTTTGGGAGCGTTGAGCAGGAAGACCTCCCCTTTTGATAAGGAAACTTCCATGCTCATTATGTCCTGCATGGACAAAGCCATACGGTATGGTTCTAGTGAGCTTGCGGCTTCATTCGTGTCCGGGGTCCTCAAGAAGCGGGATCACCTTTGCTCCTTCTTGTCAGCTGGAGTCACCCCATGTCAAAAGTCTGAACTTATGTTTGCTCCGCTCTCTAAGTGTCTCTTCCCTGAAGAGTTGATCAAGGAGATTGCCGCCTCCTTGATCCAGAAAGACACTCATGACCTGGTGGCGTCATCCGCATGCAAAGCCACCTCTTTACCCTCCGTGCCTAGACCCAGGATGGACACACCAGCGTCAAGGTTCATTCCGCCCTTTCGTGGCAGAGCCTCCAGCAGAGGAGGTGCTCGTGCCGAAAGTCAACGTGGGAGCAAGAAGAAGGGTTCCAAGTCCTCTAGAGGCAGAGTCTGACTGCCACCTTCTTCAGACAGCAGTGGGAGCCAGGCTCAAGAACTACTGGCAGGCCTGGGAGAACAGGGGCGCAGTCGCACAGTCTGTGAAGTTACTCAGAGAGGGGTACAGGATTCCATTCTTGCGCAAGCCCCCTCTAGCAACAACTCCTATCGACCTCTCTCCCAGGTACAGAGAGGAGGACAAGAGGCTAGCTTTACAGCAAGAGGTGTCTCTCTTACTACAAAAGGGAGCGGTAGTCATAGTCCGGGACCATCAATCCCCGGGCTTCTACAACCGTCTCTTCTTAGTGGCGAAGAAGACAGGAGGGTGGAGACCGGTGCTAGACGTCAGTTCTCTGAATGTCTTTGTCACAAAGCAGACGTTCACCATGGAGATGACAAAGTCGGTTCTAGCATCGGTCAGGAAGGAAGACTGGATGGTCTCGTTAGACCTAAAGGACGCGTACTTTCACGTCCCCATCCACCCAGATTCCCAACCTTTTCTAAGGTTCGTTTTCGGGAAGGTTGTATACCAGTTCCAAGCCCTGTGCTTTGGCCTAAGCACGGCACCTCTAGTTTTTACCAAACTGATGAGGAATATTGCCAAATTCCTGCATTTAGCAGACATCAGTGTCTCCCTCTATTTGGACGACTGGCTTTTAAGAGCTGCGTCAAGTCGTCGCTGTCTGGAGAATCTAAAATGGACTCTGGATCTGACCAAGGAATTGGGTCTCCTGGTCAATATGGAAAAGTCCCAACTCGTCCCATCCCAAACTATAGTATACCTAGGAATGGAGATTCAGAGTCAAGCTTTTCGGGCTTTTCCGTCGGCCCCCAGAATCAGTCAAGCCCAAGAATGCATCCAGAGCATGCTGAAGAAGAACCGATGTTCAGTCAGACAGTGGATGAGTCTGATAGGGACACTTTCATCGCTGGACCAGTTCATCGCGTTAGGGAGACTCCACCTCCGACCCCTTCAGTTTCACCTAGCTGCTCACTGGAGAAAGGACAAGACGCTAGAAGTGGTCTCGGTTCCTATTTCCGAGAAGATGAAGTCTTCACTGACTTGGTGGAAGAACAACATTCTTCTCAGGGAGGGTCTGCCACTGGCTGTTCAGACCCCCGACCACCTTCTCTTCTCGGACGCATCGGACACGGGCTGGGGTGCGACACTGGACGGTCGGGAATGCTCGGGCACGTGGAATTCGGATCAAAGAGCGCTGCACATCAACTGCAAGGAGCTACTGGCAGTTCATCTGGCCTTGAGAAGCTTCAAGTCCCTCCTTCTAGGCAAGGTGGTGGAGGTGAACTCCGACAACACCACAGCCTTGGCGTACATCTCCAAGCAAGGAGGGACTCATTCGATGATGTTGTACGAGATCGCAAGGGACCTCCTCACCTGGTCAAGAGATCGAAACATATCCCTAGTAACGAGGTTCATTCAAGGCGACATGAATGTCATGGCAGACCGCCTCAGCCGGAAGGGTCAAATCATCCCAACAGAGTGGACCCTTCACAAGAATGTTTGCAACAGACTATGGGCCTTGTGGGGTCAGCCTACCATAGATCTGTTCGCTACCTCGATGACCAAGAGGCTCCCAATTTATTGCTCACCGATTCCGGACCCAGCAGCAGTTCATATAGATGCCTTTCTTCTGGATTGGTCCCATCTAGACCTTTATGCGTTCCCCCCGTTCAAGATTGTCAACAGAGTACTGCAGAAGTTCGCCTCTCACGAAGGGACAAGGTTGACGTTGGTTGCTCCCCTCTGGCCCGCGAGAGAATGGTTCACCAAGGTACTGCAATGGCTAGTAGACGTTCCCAGAACACTTCCTCTAAGAGTGGACCTTCTGCGTCAGCAGCATGTAAAGAAGGTACACCCAAGCCTCCACGCTCTTAGTCTGACTGCCTTCAGACTATCGAAACTCTCAAGAGCTAGAGGCTTTTCGAAGGAGGCAGCCAGAGCGATTGCTAGAGCGAGGAGATCATCCACTCTCAAAGTCTACCAGTCAAAGTGGGAAGTCTTCCGAAGCTGGTGCAAGGCGAAATCAGTATCCTCAACCAGTACCTCTGTAACTCAGATAGCTGACTTCCTTTTATACCTAAGGAAGGAAAGATCCCTTTCAGCTCCCACGATCAAAGGTTACAGAAGCATGTTGGCAGCAGTCTTCCGTCACAGAGGCTTAGATCTTTCCAACAACAAAGATCTACAGGACCTCCTTAAGTCTTTTGAGACCTCGAAGGAGCGTCGGTTGGCCACACCAGGTTGGAACTTGACGTGGTTTTAAGGTTCCTTATGTCAGCAAGGTTCGAACCGCTTCAATCAGCCTCTTTTAAAGATCTCACTTTGAAGACTCTTTTCCTCGTCTGCTTAGCAACAGCTAAAAGAGTCAGTGAGATACATGCCTTCAGCAGGAACATAGGATTTACATCTGAAACGGCTACATGTTCCTTACAGCTTGGTTTTTTAGCCAAAAACGAACTCCCTTCTCGTCCTTGGCCCAAATCGTTCGAGATTCCAAGCCTGTCCAGTTTGGTTGGAAATGAACAAGAAAGAGTCCTATGCCCAGTAAGAGCTCTTAAGTACTATTTAAGACTTACTAAGCCTTTACGAGGACAATCAGAAGCTTTATGGTGCTCTATTAAGAAACCTTCTTTACCGATGTCGAAGAACGCAGTTTCTTATTATATCAGACTTTTGATTAGAGAAGCTCATTCTCATCTGAATGAGGAAGACCATGCTTTGCTGAAGGTAAGGACACATGAAGTTAGAGCTGTCGCAACTTCAGTGGCCTTCAAACAAAACAGATCTCTGCAGAGTGTAATGGATGCAACCTATTGGAGAAGCAAGTCAGTGTTCGCATCATTTTACCTTAAAGATGTCCAGTCTCTTTACGAGAACTGCTACACCCTGGGACCATTCGTAGCAGCGAGTGCAGTAGTAGGTGAGGGCTCAACCACTACATTCCCATAATCCCATAACCTTTTTTAATCTTTCTCTTGAAATGTTTTTATTGTTGTTTTTGGGTTGTACGGAAGGCTAAGAAGCCTTTCGCATCCTGGTTGATTTGGCGGGTGGTCAAATTCTTTTCTTGAGAAGCGCCTAGATTAGAGGTTGTGATGAGGTCCTTTAGTATGGGTTGCAACCCTTCATACTTCAGCACCTAGGAGTCGCTCAGCATCCTAAGAGGATCGCGAGGCTCAGTAAGGAAGACGTACTTAAAAAGGCAGAGTAATTGTTCAAGTCGACTTCCTTACCAGGTGCTTATTAATTTTGTTTGTTATTTTGAATAACTGCTAAAATGAAATACGGAATACTTAGCTTCTAATGTTAACATGTATGCTGGTCTCCACCCACCCCCCTGGGTGTGAATCAGCTACATGATCACCGGGTAAGATTAATATTGAAAAATGTTATTTTCATTAGTAAAATAAATTTTTGAATATACTTACCCGGTGATCATGAATTAAAGGACCCACCCTTCCTCCCCAATAGAGACCCAGTGGACCGAGGAGAAAATTGGTTCTGTGTTGACATGAAGCTCTTGAGTACCTACTCGACAGATGGCGCTGTTGATGTACACCCCCACCTGTATAGCGATCGCTGGCGTATTCCGCCCGTAGGTTTTTTCTGTCGGGCAGCAGAGCTGACAGCTACATGATCACCGGGTAAGTATATTCAAAAATTTATTTTACTAATGAAAATAACATATTGAATAAGTTAAGAAATTATAATATCGATATGCATTGGTATTATATGTGTGCACAATTACAAAACAGTAGCATGACCTTGAAATCAGTTGACGACTACCAAAAGTAAAACTAAATTATTATTATTATTATCATTACTAGCTAAGCTACAACCCTAGTTGGAAAAGCAAGATCCTATAAGCCCAACAGGGAAAAATAGCCCAGCCAGGAATGGAAACAAGGAAATAAATAAACAATATAAAAAGTAATGAACAATTAAAATAAAATATTTTAAAAACATTAACAACATTAAAACATATTTCATTTATAAACTATAGAAATACTTATGTCTGCTTGTCCAACACAAAAGCATTTGCTGCAAGTTTGAACTTTTGAAGTCCTACTGATTCAACTAGCCAATTAGGATCATTCCACAACTTGGTCACAGCTGGAATAAAACTTCTAGGGTAATGTGTAGTTGAGCCTCATGATGGAGAAGGCTTGACTATTAGATTAACAGCATGCCTATTATTACGAACAGGTTGGAACTGTCCAGGAAGATCTGAATGTAAAGGATGGTCAGAATAATAAAAAATCGTATGCAACATGCATAATGAACTAATCTAGTAGCCTTTTACTCATGAATGTAATGATTTCTGGTTTCCAGGGATAACCAATTTTGACTTACTTGGAGACTTTGGGAAGATCAGCTGGTTAGGAAATTTCTGGATTGTCCTCGGCTACAACATGTTATTTGCCTCTGCTACAGCATGGTGTCTGGTTAAGAAATTTACAGCAACCATTAGACATGAGATATACATAAGGTAAGGTGTCCTTTTTCATTTTGTAAGTGCTGTTTAATGAATTAACGATGTTAAACAACTGAAGACATTTTTTATAGATATGATTATTGAAAACTTTTTTTAAAACTACCCAGTATATTTTGCTTCATTTAACAGGTTCAAGTTGATAGTGCTGTCACTTTTGAAGAGGGATTCTTTCAAATTGCCAGCACAAGTTATGAATGGGGGTATGATGAATCCTGGCAACATTAAAGAAGAGTAGCATATGGCTTAGAGAATCATTCATGTCAATGGTTCTCATATATCCCCATGAAAAATGAAAGGCATTTATCCCTATCTTAAACCATGACATCAGATTTTGTAATCTACCATGGATTTTACACAGACTGAGTGTTTCAAGAGGGTGTTTGGTAGAGCAGTGATTTGATATACTGAACATCAATATGAATATCCAAAGTTGTAGTTTTGATTGAAAATGGGAACGAGTGAGGGTCAGAATAAAGGTGAAATCATGCTGTACTTTGAAATCTAAGAACTTCCTTATGGTTCATCTGTGCAAGAAAATTCTCATAAACTCAAGATAATTCTTGTATAAATATTTAAGCCTCGTTTTGGAAAATATCTACTGTATGTGATTTTTTCTATGTACTGTACTATGTGAATCCTACTTAAAGTGACTGATCACGTAAATAATATAATGGACTACATCTTAGTAACTGAGGTGCATTTAGCAAGATTAACCTTGCAAACAAGCAGCTAGGTTGGAAATTTAAACATATTTCTGTGACAAATTGGTGTTGTTTATAGGAAAATATTTGCTTATTTTCTAGAAGTTTTCATAATGTATTGTCTTTCAAAATAGCATTTTAATCACTAAAATCAGTTATGAAAAATGAATACCCGGTGAAGCATAATGAAAATCATACAATTGGAGGTGATAGTTATAGTTTATCTCAAGATTTTTTGAAGAAGAGATGATGTCTTGAAGATTTTTTTGAAGAAGAAATGATGTGTTGGTGTACAGTATTGTTATATTAAAACAAAATTGAATTTCTATTGATTGTTTATTTATAGGCTTGGTGAAGAAACTGAGAGAAGAACCTTTCTTTATCAAGTTTCTCATCTAAATTCTAAGCTCAATGTTTTAGAAGTTTAAAACTTGTATTTATTTATTTTTGGGTCAGTAATATACAATAATGGATGAGGGTTACACAGTGCTTTTTTTATGCTATATACATTTGCAGACTTAAGAGCACGAGTATGACGTTATAAGGGTCTACAAAATAGGTATATGATTTTCCCCACTATGTATACACTTAAATCTTTTATGATTTTAAAATTTTAAGAGAAGGTTTTTTACTAGCCAGTTTATGAAATGTTCAGGGGAAAGGTGGTCTCAGGAGACTACTTATGAAGAAAAAACTTCCGATACCAAGGTAACTTTTAAACGTATCACAATATTGTGTATAATTTAAAGTCACAGATCAGAAGAAATATTGGATACACATATTTTTGTAGGCTTTAAAATAATCTTCAATATTTTTTATTTAATTTTAATAAAGTGGGGCTCTATTTTGTGGTGACGGATGTGGCTACTAGTACATCCCCCATTATGTAACCTTCCTTGTAAAGAGTACCTTATTTTCAGACAAGAGAAGTGGTAGCCTAAGGATACATTACTTGTCAGCAACATAATTCTATACTTTCACAAGAAAAGATTTAATGCTCATTGTTGCCACCCTTGTTCAAGACCTATTAAAAAAAATTGTAATTCCAAACTTGAGCATGATTGATTAATGGTAAATCAGCAAAGAAAAATAATTATTGTGGGCATTATTTCTGTAATAAATTTGAAGTGCATGGAACAAAGAGTATATACCACAGCTGTCCACAAAGTGGCATAAATTATCATGTACTTTGTAATCCATTATGACAATATGCTGTAAGTACAGTATCTGGTAGATCACTATAGTTATGTAGTAAGATTTGGAGCATACATTTATTAATCCTATAGCAAGATTAAGAGCATAATTTTTTATGCAATATTTTTTTTTTTTTTTTTTATCTGTACACCAATTTTGATAATATTGGTCAGATGGTTGGTATGCTGTCACTTCTAACCAAAGATTGATAAAGGCTGGGTAGTTCAGGTACTTCCCTATGTTCCACATATTTGCACATGAAATGCAATTTGCTCAAAGATTTTCTAAAGGCAGTTATTTCTGTGACAGTTACCCTTTATCTACAAATGTAATTGCTTGAAAAGTATGCCTCGTAGTTTTATGGCAAGTACTGTACTGGATTAGATATAAAAGCCTTATTTTTTTTTTGCGCATCTGATGCTTGAGGGAAAAAGTGGTTTACTGCCCAAAACCTATTATTTTTTTTCTTTTAAATCCTCACCATTATTTTCCAGTTATAGTTTTGTGTTTAAAGGCGAATCTTGTTTACATTGTGTATGAATTATTTACGTGGTACTTTTTATTGGAATAATATATTTTGTGATTGTGGAAGTTACTGTGGACATGCATTGCTTCTAGGTGGAATAACATCATGGTGAGAAATTTTCTACGGAAATGTTGGATAATCTCCAGTAAGGTTTATTTTACATTGTGGTTTTGGCGTTCTTTATAATTTTTAGTAAAATCAAGTAATAATTGTTTTTAATTGGTTGCATATCATGTAATAAAATATTTCTATTTTTGAATCAACATAGTCATGAACGAAACAGTTTTTTTCTGCTATTAATTGGTACTTTTCTGTTAAAAAAATCTAATTGAACAATTTATAAAATTCAAACTTTTCAATGTCACATGTGAAGATTTTTCTCCAGTATTTGAATTTTTCATGCTCTCTTTAATTCACTTTAGAAGCTAAGGGACCACATATTTCATAGTAACTTCAAAACTGGTGTGATATTTATTCAAATTTACTGTATTTAAAGTCTGAGCAAGATTTCCCTCTCATTGTGAGTGGTGAAATGCATGCATGTTTTCCTAGTAATTTTTTTTATTATTGAAGTTCTGTACTTAGAGAAAGTGTGATGCGATGTATGATTGTATTGGAAATTTATTATTATGCATCCAATTGATTTTGTTAACATGGAAATATTTAATCTTATATTTAGATGGTGTATGATTACTATAAGTTGAATGAGTGATTAATTTTACCTCAGTTATCCAGATGACTTATCCAAACGTCTGGTGCTTTTATTTTACTTTCTGGATTTATTTTCTTGTATACTTTAATATTTATTAGTTTTAAAATGTAGTGATTCAACTCTTTATATTTTTATACAAATAAACCCTATTTCTATTAATGCAAAATGACTCGACTCATAAAGCAATTACTTTCCACCTCCTCCATGTAAATAGTATTTGCCTTCAGTTGAGAATTTTTTGCAAACATATCGTAGTCTTTCCTCTGTTTTATAAAAATTTAGTCACTTTTTTGTAAATAATCTTCCTTGTAGTATTTGTACCTCATATTCAGTGTAAAATATTTTTGAACATTTTGCTCACTATTAGTGTAGGCTAAGTATTCTGTATAATAATTTTTGTGAACACAAATCCTGGGATGGTACAAATTCACCAACATCCAGGTGTAATTTTTATAAAACTTTTGTTTGTTATTTATGTATATAAGACTGTACAGCAAGACAATAAAAATATCTGTAATTTTTGCTACTTTTTTTACACTATTTAGTTTTGTACTATGAAATCTTATAAATGATTTTCTTTGGATTAATATGCTATGGGATCTTCAAGGGTTTTCCTGTAAATGCTAGAACAGGGAATCAAATACAACATAAAAATACCAAAGAAATACTGTTGCCCTACTCAAGGTCTGATGTATCAATGTACAAGGCACTGACTGAGTATTTATCAGGGAGACGCATGGGTTCAGGCTCTATTGAACCCGTCAGCAACCCCCAAAGCTGAAAATCATCTAGCAACTTACAACATATCATCATAAAGAACTAAACTAATACATTAATTCCTCACAACACAAAATTAATTAGTTCCGTAATGGCTTTCATAACATGATTTTTTCATCTTGTGTCGCCTTTTACATGTAAGTAGCCTAATTCGCTCAGACCCTACAAAAACACCACATTAAATGATAATAAAAAGGGTACACACCACTAAACAATACTGTACTAAATTTATAACAAGTACAGTACTGTGTTTGGATCATTCAATAATAGATTAACTGTTGGTAATCAGTAAAAGAAGTGTATAATTAGAGTAAAGAGTAAAATACAGTAACAAAAATGTGGAAACTTACCTTTGGAGTGAGGCGATGTCCGAGAGGTAAGTGCAGGGTGGTGGAGGAGGATGACAAAACGGCAGAAAATGTCAACAAGTGGCAGAAAACAAAAATTAACTTTATAAAATAGATTTATAAATGACAGAAAACCTAAACACTTAATTTTAGAAAACATATACAAATGGCAGGAAATAACACAATGACAAACTTGAAACAAAATTTCATTTTTTTTTTTTGCATTTTTCTATTTTTCATTTTTTTTACTTTACGTTTTGTATTTTCTAAATGTAATGACACCACGTATTTTCTTCATCACTGCCACTTTTCTTTCGTTTTTTTATCTGACGCTTGGTCTGATTTTAGCGAAAGCCTCTTTTTAAAATAATTGTCCAAAGAACCTTGTTTCTGCCTGCTTCTTAAAATTTTCCTGAAATGACTAGGGCAAACTTCACTACAGTACTCAAGCGCACGATCTGTGAGAATTTTTTCTGGGTGTGTCTTTTTTATGAGAGCCAACATTTTAAAGTTGTCATCTAGAACCAACTTAATTTCTGCCGTTGTCAGTGGGTCATCATCCTCCCCGCTGTCCTCTTCCTGAATGACATTCAGTCACATGGTCTCCAACTCCTTCAAGTCATCCATCTTAGTTCCTCTTGGTGCTCCTCAATAAGCTCATCAACTTCCAGACCCATGGACTTCCCGAGTGTAATGATCTTGGCAACTTCAGATTGAGCAACAGGTTTAAGATCCTCAACATTTTTGGAATCACCTTCAGCTTGGTCTGCGTGGAAGGCCTCAAAATCTTGTGCGGAGATGGCATCAGGCAACAGCTTCTTCCACGTAGAGTTCAAGAGGCGCCTCAAAACCTCGTGCCAAGCTTGATCAATGATTTTGAGGCATATGACAATCACTGTATGCTCCTTCCAAAATTTACGAAGGGTGAGGTTTTTGCTCTCAATGATTTAGAAACATCTCTTGAAGAGATATTTCATATCAGGCTTCTTAAAATTTGAAATCATTTGCTGGTCCTTGGGATGGAGGATAGGGGTGGTGTTCGGTGGAAGAAAGAGAACCTTAATGAAGGAATACTCTGTTACAATATCTTCCTCGAGGGCGGGAGGGTGAGCAGGAGCATTGTCCAGCACCAGCAGGTATTTCATAGAGAGGCACTTCTCTTCCAAATACTTTCTCACAATCGGGCCGAAATAAACATTTACCCACTCAATGAACAATTGTCTTGTTACTCAGGCTTTTCCATTAGCCCTCCACAACACGTGAAGATTTTTCTAAGTGACTTTATGGGTCTTGAAGGCTCAAGGAGTATCTGAGTGATCACCAGCAGGGGTTTCACCTTGCAATCCTCACTGGCATTTGCACAGAGTTCAAGGGTAAGCCTGTCCTTCATAGGCTTATGCCCGGGTAGCCTCTTTTCTTCTGACATGATGTACAATCAATGAGGCATTTTTTTCCAAAAAGCCTAATTTCGTCACAATTGAAGACTTGCTGGAGACTAGCTTTCCCGTACAGTCAACTCGTCGAACGTCTTAACAAAGACTTCGGCTGCTTTTCATGTCCGAGCTTGCAACCTCCCCATGACGCACCACCGAATGAATGCTTGAGCGTCTTAAATTTTTCAAACCCACCAAGAGAAGCCTTGAACTCAGGGAGCCTGCTTCGATGTTCCTTCTCCTGCGCATGCACAAGATCACCGAAAATGGCGCTGCCTTCCTGCCAGATTATTGCTTCGGTGATAGTTTCTCCAGCCACTTCTTTGTCCTTTATCCAGACAAGCAGCAGTCTCTCCATCTCATCGTGGACATGGCTCTTCTTGCTGGAGAAAAGTCACGCCCTTAGAAGGCGTTGCTGCTTTGATAGCTTCCTTCTGCTTCAGGATCGTTCCTATTGTAGACAGATTTCGGCCATATTCCTTCGTGATCACACTTAACCGTATACCAGCCTCGTATTTCTTATCTCCATGGAAAGCATCATTCTCTTCTTTCCCCAGACATCAGTGACTTTCTTTGGACCCATGACTAATAATGTAACGTAATATCAAACATGATACAGTACAATTGTTACGAAAGCGAAATCATAAACGCTAAGTCAATGCGTATGATACCGAAAAGACATATGAACGCCAATGCGTAGGTACATGATGGGATACAGTACAGTAGATGCTGACCAATAGGAGATTATTGGTCAGCATGACCTTATAGCGGTAACTAGCATCTGAGTAGAGAGATAACCAATGGGAGTGCGGGCGGATGGTTGCAAGTTTACGGACTGGGAGCACGTTAATTTTCAAACCAGTCTCGGACACGGACGGGCTCTCGCACTGTACCTCCTTTCGTTGTCCGAAAAATTTTTCATGATGCAAGTCCTAAAATTCTTCGCTTCTTGTTTCGCAGTGTGAAGACTTCATGAGCACATTCTATCGTGTCGAGAAGTTTGACTGTACCTAGAGACAATTGCACTTGTACGCGAGTTTGCGCCTAACCTCCCTCTTCTTGTATGTTGGTCAACCATACGCAAACACTATTGAAAGCTCTGTTAATAGCGTAGTTCTACACCTACTGTACTGTTAAATTCAGAAACAGGAATAAAGTTCTGATTTAGTTATCCACTATTCTTAATGATATCGTTATCATAATGGAGGGGTTATTTTTTTCCTTATTTTCTTTCCTAACTGGGATAATTTTCCCTGTTGTAGCCCTTGGGCTTAAAGCATCATACTTTTCCAACTAGGGTTGTAGCTTAGCCGTTAAAAATATTTTTGGGCTCAGCCATGTCATCCTGATGGAAGGTTCCTTTCGGCAGATTTCTAAGGGACATTTGGCTACAGTGATACTCCCAGACAATTGACCACAGGTCTCCAGAATTCTAACTTCTGGCGCGAGTATCCTTAATATAACTCTTAAGGATATCGCATAATATCAGGGGACGTATTTCTTGATACGACACATAGCAATCTTCACCCCAAATAGAGTTTTCGCTTTGAGGGGGAAGAATGGTGAAATTGAAGGGGAGCTATTATCAAGGTTACCCGGTGTATCCCCTCCCGGTACCACCCCGGCCAACCATTCCTTTTGTAGTAGCGAATTAAGCACGGTGTCTCTCCCAACTGCTCTCGGTTTTGTTACTAACAAGGATTATTATTTCCTCTGGAAAGTTGAGTATTTAATCATTCCCGTGTATAATTTTTGGCTCCCTTCTTACAGTTAAATTAGCATAATTTAGATGTGTTTACTGGAGCAGAGCCATCGCCGGAGGGGGCTATTTTGGACCGCTGTTGTATGCCATAAATGCTTTATTTAGTTAGTAGTACTACGTCCCCGGTATTTAGCTATAATGAATTCTAGCTATTTAGGCAAATTATACTAGTGAAGATAAGATTACACATGTAATATTTCCTCTTCTGTTAAAACGTTTCGATAGTATACATTAGGGCCTCGGTGATATAGCGTTGCCGAGATCCTGACTCGAGTTAGGCTAGCCTAACGAGTTTTAGTACAGTATACTATAGTAACGTTATCCCCGTTTATCCTCTTGTATCGTTTTATTAATTCAATCGGAGATAGTACATCTCCTAGAATTACTATCATAATTGAATACTTGTCTCTTATAGAGATATAAGGATAAACCCTTCGTTCCCTCTGAGTGCCGCCATTAGGCGGCAACCCTATCTTTTGTCTTGCCACAGTGTAGTGTACTCCGGCTTAACTGAGATAGTGTCTCTGTCCATCCTCTTTGCCGGTGAGTATCCCGGCTTTGAAATATGACAGTAACTCACGAGTATTCAGTCTTGTTGTCGGAAACTCTACCGATGAGGGATTAGTCATTTCCCTGCCGGTTACACAGTTGCTGGCATATGAAGCCCAGCTTCCCTAGTCCACAACAGAAAGTGGTAGTACAGTTGCCGCCGCCTTTCTCCCTTGTGGACTAGAAGACATGTCTTATATCCGGCAATGTCTTAGGCTAAAGAATCGTTATTCCTCTGCTGCCCAAGACGGCGCCAGCATAGGAAACTATGTTTCTTTGATTTGCAGCCGACAGTAGGCGGCATACCTGCCGCCTTCCTTCTATGCAAAATATATAAGACCTTTTCCCTTCTCATTCTGTTCTTCAGTGACGGCCTAGCCGTCATAACCCGTATGGAAGGTATTCTACAATCTCCCCGCTTGGCGGGCTGATTACGATGCCGGCCGGGCTCCTACAAAGGCAACTAGATTGCCGCTTCGACCTTCCCCCTAACAGAAGCAAGGCTTCGGGAAAGGTTGTGCCGGCCATTGAGTATTCTTCAGTCCTCTCTTGGACTGCCATCCACAAACTCTGTAACCAGCAGTGCAGCCGGCAACAGATATTGTGGCTGGATGGAAGCTAGAATTAATACATTCTCTCCCCTTCCATTTGAATCCTCATTCTGGAAAGAAGGCAGTAGAGACAGTAGTCCCTACAACCCTAATTATTGTACTAAACTATAGTAATACGGTAGTCCTTCTCTCTCTCTCTGTTGGCTAGTGCCGCCAGGTACTAGCCTAGCCCAGTAGTATACCAGCAGAACTACAGTATAGAGTATACAGTAGCCAGTATTCCTGTAGTATAGCAAATACAGCAGTTAGAAAACTACAGTATATAACATACAGTAGTATGATTTTCCACCATACTCTGTGTATCCTTTCACAGTCCATTGTTGAGACAGCTAAGTAAATGCTGAGGTGAAGCATTCCTTCAACATTCTGATGTATCCTAGATCATCGGAACATATATTTTTACCCAACAGTATCAATATTTCACTGGTGGGGAGTTAGTGTTGGTAAGAACTGACTTCAGCTCTTAAGTACTAGAGCTATTCCACCCTATATTTCCCCAAAAGGAAATTTAAAATATTAATATTGGGGGAGGTCACAGCAATTGCCTGGACAGGAAACAGATATGTGTCTTTCCTATTTCCTTTCTAGCTTACTATCCTAAGCTATAATTATAATAGTAATGATTACTATTTAATACATGTGAATATATTTATCAGTATGATAAACTACCCCATACTCATTTCACTTTTTCCTTTCTTACAGGAGGAGGGCAAGGTGAAATGTGCAGTGCAGATCTGCAACCACAAAAGTAAGGCCTTTTGTGGCCACAAGATGTGCAGGTCTCATGCCCCCTGCTGCATCGTATCTTAATCCCTGAGGTACTTGAACCCGTATTTTTAGCATACAGGGTATATTATATTAATAATATAAATAACCTAGTACTCATTCACCCTTTTCTCCCTTTCAGGAGGAGCCGATGGCGAAGTGTACAGTGGTGTTCTGCAGCCACAAGAGTAAGAACTTCTGTGGGATATGTTGTACAGGTCTTATGCCCCTGTCGCATTGTATCTGGATTTCTGAGGTTCTGGTACCCGAAAGGTCACTCCAATTGCTTGACCTTGCTGACCGACAGCTTTGTAAAAGATATCCCTGACACTACGGAGTCGAGAAACAGCAAGGGAAACTCAACAAAGGTGAATATGAGGCTTCCAGAAGAACTTTCAGGGACTTTGTCTACCTAACAAATCTTTGAAGTGCTTACTGTTCCCCGAGGCTCAATCGAATACGTTTGTGCCTCAGGCACAAGTCCAGCCTCCTTCTATCCAACGGACGGTGGACACGGATATCAACAGGCACTACAAGGCTTGGACATCACTAAGATCGGATGTTAGAGGTCTCCACTGACACCAGACAGGACCTACTGCAAGAAGGCCCTGAATAAGGAGTGGTTCAACCACCCACGGAGGAAGAAGGATCCGTTTCGACGATGCCTGAAGTACCTCAGCTCACTGTGCCGGCATATTAACTTATGGAGTCAACCCCAACTCCCCAACTGGCTAGACAGTTCGACAGGAGCGAAACGCTCCTAGAGTCAATCCAGCAGATGCTGTCACTGTTCCGGAAGGAACGAGGAGAATAAGCAGGATCTCAAAGAAAGGTACAGGAAGGAAACGCCATTGTGCTTCCAGGGGCTACGCTAAGCCCCTTAAAATATCTAACCTCCCTCAATGTTCCAAACCAACCCCTGGGGGTAGACGGAACACATGCCCAGGTTGAATAGGAAGCTTTATATCTCCTAGAAGTTGGGGCGCAATCCCCTTAAAGAGCTTCAATTCTGGTCCAGCTTTTAGCGTACCCTGATTGCTTCATGAGATTACGAGATGAACCTACATCCCGCGAGGAGGCTATACTGGAGGAAGTCATCGTCCTCAAACATGACAAGGCCCAAGCCATCCTTACCAAGACCCTGAAAGTGGCCAGATATAATAACTCCAAATTTTCAATATTAATCTTACCCGATGATCATGTAGCTGTCAACTCCGTTGCCCGACAGAAATCTAAGGTCGGGATACGCCAGCGATCGCTATCCAGGTGGGGGTGTACACAACAGCGCCATCTGTGAGTAGGTACTCAAGTACTTCTTGTCAACAAGAACTCAATTTTTCCTGTCGTGCCACCGGCAAGACCTATTTGGATACGCTGTTGATTCTGGAGTTATTTTCACGAGTTTGGTGATGTATTCATTCTAGAGTTTAGCCTTCGCTATTCAGGAAGCTTTATCATTAGCTTAGCAAGCTTTTGGAATTGATTTTGATTAATTATTAACGAACTTTGCTTTGGATCCCCCCTTTGACTATTTCTACAATCCAAGATGTCTGACCAGTCTCAAGTACCTAAATACAGGCAGTGTAGTGTTAGGACTTGTAATAGGCGTCTTCCGAAGGGCTCTTTAGATCCTCACACCGTGTGTTCCAATTGTAGGGGTAAATCCTGTCAATTGGAAGATCGATGTGAGGAATGCGCTGGGCTTTCGGTATTCGATTTTAACGAATTCCTTAAAAATGCACGTAGGTTAGAGAAGGAGAGAAATAGGAGGAGTTCTTCTCGCTCTGTGGATTTTTCCTCTCCCCATGCCCCTCAACCTTTTCCTTCCCCTGTAGTGGTTACTCCCAACCCTGCTACTAGTGCTCAGCCATCCATGGCGGATATGATGCGTGCCATTCAGGCTCTCGGTGACAGAGTGGAGTCATTGGCTAATGACCGTAATCAGCTTTTGGCAGATGTCAAAGAGCTGAAAGCGAAAAGTGCAGTGGGAAGTGTTGTTAGTGCAAGTGAAGTGAAAAGTGTCAGTGTCAGTGTTGCGCATGAGGGTACATCTGTGCGTGCCAGTCGTCCTCCCAGTCCCGGACCTCTTGCAAGCTCCCAAGCCCAGGGGAGAAGCAATGTCGAAGGACCAAAGGGTTCGGCAGGCCTTGATCAGCGTACGGATGTACCCTCAGTGGTTGCGGACGTATCTGTCAGAGATCGTCCCATCCACAAACAGACGAATGAGCCCTACCATTCCTCGTCTGTGGAAGAAGTAAGGAGGAAGCGATGGACCAAGTTCTCACGACCGCTCAAACGTAAGGTCCCCTCCGAGAGAGTCCAACGGCCCAGATGTAGCCACTGGGTCAGTTCCGACTCTCCGCAGTCTTCCGATGACTGCACACCTCCCAAGAGAGGTAGAGTGGTTCCACAACAGGCTACTGCCCTGTCTGTTGCCGCACCAACCACTGTAGACCCTAAGTGGTCCATGCTGCAGACTATGCAGTCTCAGCTGGCTGCGTTCATGCAGGAGTATCATGCTGAGAAGGTTGACAACGCTCCTGTTAACCTACAACCCGCCACGGTTGTGCGCTCAGCAGATACTGCGGCTGCCTGCTCCCACACTCCACCTGTGAGAGCTCCACCACCAGTGCGCAGTCCTCCCTGCCAGACGCATGTTCTTACTGCACCATCCGTTGACATGCGTGAGCCACCGCATCAGTGGGAAGGTGCTGTAGAGCTGCCGAGTGCTCACCCTATGCGGCATGTTCCACAACCCATGCAGCTTTCGCCGCATACCATGCTGCATACTCCGCATACCATGCGGCATTCTCCGCATCCCATGCTGCATGCTCCGCCTACCACGGCAGCCCCTCACACGCACCAACACTCTGCTTATGTTGTTGCCAGCTCGCAGACTGACCAGCAGAGGCTTGATGTTGGATCCGCAGCAGTCACGCATGCACCCGTGCTGCCGGATTCAGCCGTTCAGCTTTCTGCCCCACCTTTACCACTCCCAACTTAGCTTTCGGATGATGGAGTATCGGATGACGAAGCTGCACATGTGGATGAACCGCACTCCGACTTTGAAGGGCCCAAGTCTACGCCTCCCTCCTTAGACTTTCGTAAAGTCCTTGCTTTGTTCAGAGACTTGTATCCTGAACAGTTTGTGTCTGCAACCCCTCGCTCTCCTCCCTCCGAGTTTGCGCTGGGCATGCAGTCTGCTGCTCCTGCCTTCACCAAGCTTGTCCTCGCACGCTCTTCCAAGAGAGCTTTGAGGGTTATGGGAGAGTGGTTGCAGTCCAAGAAGCAACTGGGAAAGACTTCTTTCATCTTTCCTCCATCTAAGCTTGCTTCCAAGTCGAGCGTCTGGTATGCCACGGGAGAGGAACCCGGCTTGGGAGTTCCTGCCTCTGCCCAGGGCGACTTCTCAAGTCTGGTTGACTCTCCCCGCAGGTTGGCTATGAGACGATCAAAGATCTGCTGGTCCTTTTCCGACATGGATCATCTGTTGAAGGGAATCTTTCGTGCTTTCGAGATCTTCAACTTTCTCGATTGGTGTCTGGGAGCCTTAAGCAGAAAGACTTCCCCTTCGGATAAGGACTCTGCCATGCTGATCATGTCTAGCATGGACAAAGCCATTCGGGATGGGTCTGGTGAACTTGCGGCTTCGTACGTGTCAGGAGTGCTTAAGAAGAGAGAACATCTTTGCTCCTTCTTGTCGTCTAGTATCACTCCTTGCCAGAAGTCGGAGTTGTTGTTTGCGCCTCTCTCCAAGTGTCTGTTTCCGGAGGAGCCGATTCAAGGGATGGCCACCTCTCTTATCCAGAAGGATACCCATGATCTTATGGCTTCTTCCGCACGTAAGGCTAAAACCTTACCTCCCGTGTCTAGACCCTTCCGTCCTGCAGCAGTTGACACTCCTGCATCTAGGTTCATCCCGCCCTTTCGTGGCAGAACCTCCAGCAGAGGAGGTACCCATGCCGACAGTCACCGAGGCAAATCCAAGAAGGGTTCCAAGTCCGCAAAAGGCAGGATCTGACTGCCTTCCTCTCCAGACAGCAGTGGGAGCCAGGCTCAAGTACTTCTGGCGAGCTTGGAAGAGCAGAGGTGCAGACGCTCAGTCTGTGAAGTGGCTAAAGGAGGGCTACAGAATTCCGTTCTGCCGCAGTCCCCCTCTAGCTACATCTCCCATCAACCTCTCTCCCAACTACAAAGAGAAGGACAAGAGGCTAGCGTTGCAACAAGAGGTGTCGCTCTTGCTACAAAAGGAAGCGGTAGTCATAGTCCGGGACCATCAATCCCCGGGCTTCTACAACCGTCTCTTCCTGGTAGCGAAGAAGACAGGAGGTTGGAGACCGGTGCTGGACGTCAGTGCTCTCAATGCTTTTGTCACCAAGCAGACGTTCACGATGGAGACGACGAAGTCGGTCCTAGCATCGGTCAGGAAGGAGGATTGGATGGTCTCGTTAGACCTGAAAGACGCATACTTTCACGTTCCCATTCATCCAGACTCCCAACCTTTCCTAAGATTCGTCTTTGGAAAGGTTGCGTACCAGTTCCAAGCCCTGTGCTTTGGCCTAAGCACGGCACCTCTTGTGTTTACTCGTCTGATGAGGAATATCGCCAAATTCCTTCACTTGGCAGACATCAGAGCCTCCCTCTATTTGGACGACTGGCTTTTAAGAGCTCCGTCAAGTCGTCGCTGTCTGGAGAATCTCAGATGGACTATGGATCTGATCAAGGAATTGGGCCTCCTGGTCAATGTAGACAAGTCCCAGCTCGTACCATCTCAGACCATTGTCTACCTCGGTATGGAGATTCAGAGTCGAGCTTTTCGGGCTTTTCCGTCGGCCCCAAGGATCAATCAAGCCCTAGAATGCATCCAGAGCATGCGGAGAAGGGACCGATGTTCAGTCAGGCAGTGGATGAGCCAAACAGGGACACTTTCATCGCTGGCCCAGTTCATCGAGTTAGGGAGACTCCACCTCCGCCCCCTTCAGTACCATCTAGCTGCTCACTGGAGAAAGGACATGACGCTAGAGGCGGTCTCAGTGCCTGTTTCCGAAGAGATGAGGTCATCCCTGACATGGTGGAAGAACAGCATTCTTCTCAGGGAAGGTCTTCCTTTGGCTGTTCAGACCCCCGACCACCGTCTCTTCTCGGACGCATCGGACACGGGCTGGGGTGCGACACTGGACGGTCAGGAATGCTCGGGCACTTGGAATCAGGAGCAGAGGACACTTCAAATCAATTGCAAGGAGCTGCTGGCAGTTCATCTAGCCTTGTTAAGCTTCAAGTCCCTTCAGCTAAACAAGGTAGTGGAGGTGAACTCCGACAACACCACAGCCTTGGCCTACATCTCCAAGCAAGGAGGGACTCATTCGAGGAAGTTGTTCGAGATCGCAAGGGACCTCCTCATTTGGTCAAAAGATCGAAAGCTCTCGTTGGTGACGAGGTTCATTCAGGGCGACATGAACGTCATGGCAGATCGCCTCAGCCGGAAGGGTCAAGTCATCCCTACAGAGTGGACCCTTCACAGGAGTGTTTGCAGCAGACTATGGGCCCTGTGGGGTCAACCCACCATAGATCTTTTCGCTACCTCGATGACTAAGAGGCTCCCGATGTATTGTTCTCCGATTCCAGACCCAGCAGCAGTTCACGTGGATGCCTTTCTGCTGGATTGGTCCCACCTAGACCTGTATGCGTTCCCTCCGTTCAAGATCGTCAACAGGGTGCTTCAGAAGTTCGCATCGCACGAAGGGACACGGTTGACGTTGGTTGCTCCCCTCTGGCCTGCGAGAGAATGGTTCACAGAGGTACTGCAATGGCTAGTGGACGTTCCCAGGACTCTGTCTCTAAGAGTGGACCTTCTACGTCAGCCTCACGTAAAGAAGGTACACCCAAGCCTCCACGCTCTTCGTCTGACTGCCTTCAGACTATCGAAAGACTCTCAAGAGCTAGAGGCTTTTCGAAGGAGGCAGCCAGAGCGATTGCCAGAGCAAGGAGGACATCCACTCTCAGAGTCTATCAGTCAAAATGGGAAGTCTTCCGAAGCTGGTGCAAGGCGAATGCAGTTTCCTCAACCAGTACCTCTGTAGCACAGATAGCTGACTTTCTGTTACATCTTAGAAATGTAAGATCCCTATCAACTCCTACGATCAAGGGCTACAGGAGTATGTTGGCAGCAGTCTTCCGCCATAGAGGCTTGGATCTTTCTACCATCAAGGATCTACAAGACCTCCTTAGGTCTTTTGAGACCTCTAAGGAACGTCGATTGTCCACACCAGGCTGGAACCTAGACGTGGTTTTAAGGTTCCTGATGTCTTCTAGATTCGAACCGCTTCAGTCAGCCACCTTTAAGGATCTCACACTAAAAACTCTTTTCCTCATTTGCTTGGCAACAGCTAAGAGTCAGTGAGGTCCATGCCTTCAGCAGGAACATAGGCTTTTCATCTGAGTCGGCTACATGTTCCTTGCAACTCGGTTTTTTGGCGAAAAACGAGATTCCTTCCCGTCCTTGGCCCAAATCGTTCGAGATCCCTAGCCTGTCCAACTTGGTGGGGAACGAACTAGAGAGAGTACTTTGCCCAGTAAGAGCTCTTAAGTACTATTTAAGACGGACAAAGCCAATACGAGGACAGTCGGAAGCCTTGTGGTGTTCTATCAAGAAACCTGCTCTTCCAATGTCTAAGAACGCAGTTTCTTACTACATCAGGCTTCTGATTAGAGAGGCACATTCTCATCTGAAGGAGGAAGACCTTGCTTTGCTGAAGGTAAGGACACATGAAGTCAGAGCTGTCGCTACTTCAGTGGCCTTCAAACAGAACCGTTCTCTGCAGAGTATTATGGATGCAACCTATTGGAGAAGCAAGTCAGTGTTCGCATCATTCTATCTCAAAGATGTCCAGTCTCTTTACGAGAACTGCTACACCCTGGGACCATTCGTAGCAGCGAGTGCAGTAGTAGGTGAGGGCTCAGCCACTACATTCCCATAATCCCATAACCTTTTTAATCTTTCTCTTGAATTCTTTTATTGTTGTTTTTTTTGGGTTGTACGGTAGACTAAGAAGTCTTCCGCATCCTTGTTGATTTGGCGGGTGGTCATATTCATTCTTGAGAAGCGCCTAGGTTAGAGGTTGTGATGAGGTCCTTTAGTATGGGTTGCAGCCCTTCATACTTCAGCACCTAGGAGTCGTTCAGCATCCTAAGAGGACCGCTAGGCTCAGTAAGGAAGACGTACTTAAAAAAGGCAGAGTAATAGTTCAAGTCGACTTCCTTACCAGGTACTTAATTATTTTATGTTTGTTATTTTGAATAACTGATAAAATGAAATACGGGATACTTAGCTTCTTACGTTGACATGTATGCTGGTCTCCACCCACCACCCTGGGTGTGAATCAGCTACATGATCATCGGGTAAGATTAATATTGAAAAATGTTATTTTCATTAGTAAAATAAATTTTTGAATATACTTACCCGATGATCATGAATTTAAGAACCCGCCCTTCCTCCCCATAGAGAACCAGTGGACCGAGGAGAAAATTGAGTTCTTGTTGACAAGAAGTACTTGAGTACCTACTCACAGATGGCGCTGTTGTGTACACCCCCACCTGGATAGCGATCGCTGGCGTATCCCGACCTTAGATTTCTGTCGGGCAACGGAGTTGACAGCTACATGATCATCGGGTAAGTATATTCAAAAATTTATTTTACTAATGAAAATAACATGTTTCAGCATTGAACAAGAAGTATCCAACCGTCATTGTTCATTCCTCATGAGCCTTCCCCCCTTTCGGGGAAAACCCTAGACTGTGTCAGGAGGGCAATCGAAGAGGGCAAACCCTGCCTAATCCTAGACAGAGGCAAACCATTATCTCTAGCTATGCCCACTTGCGAGGAGAAGTGGAAAGAAGTACATCTAACCTTCTCCGTCTTGAAGTTGGATCCGTAGATAAAAGGTCAGCAGTTTAACGAGAACCTTCCAAAGTTGCCAAACCATCCTTTGAGAAGGGAACAGGAGACGAAAGATAAGCTTTCCGCCTCCCTGTCGCATTAGAACCACTTAAGAAATGTGAGCAGGCTTTTAGTAACACCCACACCCTTGTGATGGATTTGTAGGTTTTTCTCAGGTAAAAAAAGGACCGGTAGAGACCATGTGTTTTCCGCAGCAACGGTGAAACACGAACCCAGAAAACTGATTTCATCATGTATCTGGGGCATAGACCCTTTCCCACAGGAAATGGTCCAAGAAGTCATTACCAAAGTCATCACAGAGAATGGGAACCTGCTCCAAAAGTGGGGCATGTCCTCAAAGAGGAAATCATCATTAGAACTGCACAATTTCCGACCGTGACCATGATCACTATGCCTCAAATGGTAGTCCAGCCTTAAACCACCTTCTAGATGGTCTCTCATCAGCTGGTAACCAGTCACCTGTATTTAATAAACACTTTGAAAGGCACTTAACCACCTTTTGGCCCTTCAAGGTCAGGGCCCAAAAAGAAGATCCTCCGGAAAACCCCCAAGGGTGGAGGAGGACGCGGTCACAAAAATATGTCCTCAGGAACCTCTAAACAATGTGAGGTTCCAGGTAGGAGGCAGATTTTCCATTTTCGGGATCGTTGGACCTTCGATCCCTGGGTCCACAGCCAAATTACGAATGGACTTGGTTGGAAATGGAACGAAATCCACCCCACCTTTCCAAAATTCTTCCAACACTCCCCCCTCTTATTGGAAGAATATACCTCAGAACTCTTAAATAAGAAGGTAATGAGGAAAGTGAAGACCATCAAAATTTCTGGGAAGGCTGTTTTATGTTCCCAAGAAGGACTCGGACAGATCGAGAGTCATTCTAGACTTGTCTCTACTCAACAAGTTCATCGAGAACAACAAGTTCTGGATGCTTACAGTGCAACACATAAGGACCCTTTTACCGAAAAAGGGGCATATATATAGTCTCAATAGACCTGGCAGATGCTTACTGGCACCGACCAGTCAGTTGCCCCCTCTCCTACCTAGGATTCAGGCTACAGAAAACAAAATTTGTCTTCACAGCCATGCCCTTTGGACTAAATATAGCCCCAAAGGTATTCACAAAACTGACGGACATGATCGTCCAGCACCTACGCTACGAAGGAGTACAGGTAGTAGCATACCTAGATGATTGGCGGGTGCGGGCACCATCCAAGACTACTTGTCTGCAAGCGGCCGGAAAGGTGATCCAGTTTCTGGAAAACCTGGGCCTCAAAACCAGTCGCTAGAAGTCTCGCTTTTCTCCAGCTCACAAGTTTCAATGGTTGGGAATCCATGGGAACTTGCAGTCACAACACCTCTCCATTCTATTAAAGAAGAGGAGAGAAATAGCGGCATCTGTCAGGAGACTAATCCAACACAAGAGGATTTCAAAATGCCAACAGGAAAGAGCACTGGGCTCTCTCCGGTTTGCAGTTGTGACAGACCCGGTGCTAAGAAGCACAGCCAAAGGATGCGCCAGGAGTCAGGAGAAGATATGCATCAAACGCTCAAAAGAGATTGACAAGGTTGACACCGACCCGATTGCGCACGGTACTGAGGCCGTGGTCAATGAATAAGAGCCTAGAACAGACAATTTTCTGCAACCACCACAAACATCAGTGGCAATACACACGGAAGCCTCCCTGAAAGAACGGGGAGGCCATCTGTATGAAAGGAAAGGGCAAGAAATTGATCATTCCAGTTAAAAAATTTTCACATCAACATCTTGGAGGCTATGACAGTCCTCTTGACGTTGAGGAGACTATCTCCTCGCAGAACAGTCCAAATCAGATTGGCTCTCAACAACGAGGTGATAGTAATATGTCTAGTCGACAAGGCTCGAGTTCACCTCACATCAACCATGTGATGTTAGCCATCTTCCGCTTGGCAAGGAAGAGTAGATGGCATTATCAAGCAGTTCATCTTCAAGTGTTCCGGGATGTGACGGTGGATGCTCTATCCAGGCGAAAGCCGATAGAGATAGAATGGTCCCCAGACGCAGACTCATTCTCCTTTATTCTCGAGAAAAGTCCCGGAACTGCAGATCGACCTCTTCGCAATGAGCGACAACAAGAACTAGTAGCCCCTTACGAGAACCTTTAGCAGAAGCGATAGACGTCATGTGTTTCGACTGGAACGGATGGAATCGAATGTATCTGCTTCCACCAACCAATCTCCTGCTAAAAGTCCTCGACAAGCAAGTATCCTACAAAGGCACAGCTCCTGTAGTATCTGCAGGCTGATGACAATGATGTCTAAGAATACCCATCTCTAATAAGGAAGCAGGGATATATCTCAAGGTTTACTTCAATCATCAGATCGTGATAAACTTGAGGAGTTGTCTCGGTGATGATGAAGGGAAGCCACTGAGTCTGTTAGGATCAGCCAGTCGTCCAAAAGTCTTTGGAGAACAATGCTGATCCTGTGTGCCAAGGTTGGCACTAGGATAAAAACTCTCGTGAAAACCTGAGGTAAAATCTTGCCTGGAATCCCCCAACGTATTTAATCATTGAATACAGTGAACCCTCGTTTATCGCGGTAGATAGGTTCCAGACCCGACCGCGATAGGTGAAAATCCACGAAGTAGTGACACCATATTTACCTATTTATTTAACATGTATATTCAGACTTTTAAAACCTTCCCTTGTACGTAGTACTGTTAACAAACTACCCTTTAATGTACAGAACACTTAATGCATGTACTACAGTGCCCTAAACTAAAACAGGCACAAATATTAAAGGCGATTTTATATGCGTTTCCTAAACACGCCAAAAAGCACGATAAAAAATGGCAACCAATGTTTTGTTTACGTTTCTCTGATCATAATGAAGAAACAAACGCATTTAGTGTACACATTTGTGTATAGGTTAGTTTTTGCATCGATTATATTGATTATACAGTATGTTGATTTTGTTATTACCAATGTTTTACTTAATTTTTCTTAGGACTTCCAAATGAAATGTTTTTCTTTATGACGCCGCCTGAAACGACGGCGTCATAAAGTACGCTCAGTAAACAAAGAAGGCATTTAACGGGCATGATGAAAGTGATAAATAATGATATTTACAGTAAAAGCTTTTAGAAAATATGTTATTACAAATATTATTTACCGTATCTATATAAAATCATACAGTACATACTGTACGTAGCAAAGCAGGAAAACAATTTACGAGAGAGAGAGAGAGAGAGAGAGAGATTGTTTTACGACGTAAATGTAAATTTTAAACAAAAAAAATATGATAGGTTACAACATGTATACTCTTCAGACTTTTAAAACCTTCCCTTTAACTTAATGCATACAGTACTAAACTAAAACAGGCACAAATATTAAAATGTTAGAATATTAAAGTACAAAATAAAGATTGTTACTGTACTCACCACGAAAGAAGTTCAAGAAAAACTTGAATGATGATGGCGATGAATTTGCTGCACAGTAGAAATGATGATGAAGCTGATGATGTCTTCTACTGTGCAGCCAATGATAGTATTTTATGTCTCTTCAGACGGAGGTGTCTTTTCCTGGGACACCTCTTCAACTTCTTCCTGGGAAACTTCTTCAATTTCTTCCGAAGGCGTACTAGCAGGAGGAACTGGCTCTTATTTGCGAGGCTGGAAGAACATTGTGATCGGAAGTTGCTGCCGCTGCTTCTTTTTTCGCTCGAAGAGCATCCTGTAGGGAGTCATGTGTTCATCGATCTTGTTGCAGAATTGCATAGACCGAACCATATCCTCGTCCCACTCTTGCAACATTTCTTTCACCTCCTTCGCAAGGTTCCAGAGCTTGGCAAGCCGTTCTAATGTTAAGCTCGTTTCTTCGATAATTTCTTGGATCTCTTCCTATGCTTCACTGTCTTCTTCACTGCGGCCGCGTAACTTCTACCGTCTTTTAACATATCGAGAAGCGTCACCTTCTCAGCAATCGTCATCATCCTTCTGTGGCGTTTAGGTTCACTACCAGCCTTAGTTGAAGCAGAACGCTTGGGAGGCATTGTACAGTAGGGTTTAACAGAAAGTTCAACAAAAAGTTCAACTTAAAACAGTCACGCACAGCACAGATTAAAGTTCACAATAACTTAACAACGTCTATACAGCGATACGGCGGGAGAGAAAGTGACCGCGAATACGTAGATGCTGGAAGTTGGAGATGCAGGCAAAACACCAATCACAGGCTAGATAACAAAACTTGGGTTCTGATTCGTCATCTATCAGCTCTTGAACCAATCACAACCCGTCTTATATGCTACGTAGGTTACCAATTCAAAGAACAAGATACCCTACGTATACTGTACAGTAATAATAATAATAATAATAATAAATAATGATAATAATAATAATGATAATAATAATAATAACAATAATAATTTTAATAACAACAACAACAATAATAATAATAATAATAATAATAATAATACAGCTTTACGTACGCTATTTTACGCTTGTTTTGTTGTAGGATGTCTCTCTCTCTCTCTCTCTCTCTCTCGTACGCTTAATCGATATGTTATTTTTGCAACAAAGAATATTATTGGATGCAGTACTACGTACGTATACATACAAAAGATTCATAGAAAAGAAGCACATCCATTACATTTGTAGTACAGTAGTAGCCATCAGCAGCCTTACACCATTCTAATATGGTATGACTGCATCTGATTTGCGTTTCATGTTCGATTTAATTTTACTATGTACTGTATACAGTTCTGAATTATCGTATGATCACATTCTCTTTTCGTGTTTTATTTCTTTCTGTGCTGAATTATATGTCATATGTAATGCAATGAACAATCAGTAAGAGCAGATATTACTAATTACAGTATTAATGGAATTACAGGTAACGAAATATCGTATTTGGGGTCTTCAGATATCGCGGTATTTTCGAAATTTCCGGAAAATCCGCGATATGTATATGTATATGGGTTATGAAAAAAACCCGCAAAGTGGTGAATCCGCGATGGTCGAACCACGAAGTAGCGAGGGCTCACTGTACTGCACACCATAATGAAGGATAACAGAGATGCATTTATCAGGTTAACCCAGCCATTTATGTCGACTTTCTAATGAGATGATGTAACTAGTGAACTATATGACAGCAAATAAAGGCAGTAATGAGTTTGTATATAAAGCATGTTTTTGATAAACAGTGCCTATTCATCAATAGTATTCCCTAAATAAACTCTAAAGAATTCTTACCTTTGTTAATTGAGTTGTACTATTCATTGAGCTCCTGTGTATTGTAAAAGTAAGCATAATCAACAAATTCTCTCTTATTCTTACTTCTTTGTATCATGTAAATTTCACTGACTTATAAAAGTAGAACTGTATAAGTACAGTATAAGAGAGGCTACATACTACCTTGTTAAAGAAGTTTGTGAATTAGGTTAGCAGTGCTAGACTTTCATCTTGTAAATTATGTACCCTTTGTAACTACTGTACTGTATCACCAGCTTAACATGGCATTTGTAATGCAATGTGTTGTATTCCATCAAGATTAATTGAAGACAAATTCAACTGAAGCAAAAAAAGAAAAATTTAACTGTATATAATATATATAGATTTTACTTTATGAATAATTTCAACCCAACCGTTTAATCTGCCTTTATCAATTATCTTTTTTTTTTTAGCTACAAATGCAATCTACTCTCTTTTGTGATAATTATATATCATATCTATATAGAAATTATGTACTCACCGCGATCTGTACTCAATTCAAGTGAAGTCATCGTTTCAACAAAAGGAAATCCTGAGAGATCTGAGCACATTCAAGACTATCTTTTCAGTATGGCATTCATAGAAAATGAATACAGCTCCTCCCAAGTATCAGCTATGTAATTTAATTTTCATGCGTTTACCATAATACCTAAAAGAAATTGAATTTAATAAATAAAACGCATTACTTTAACACTAACTTTGATAAGTCATCATGCTAAAATCATCAAAGCCACCAGCTTCCTGACATCTTATTAAACAATAGAAAATATTTTGCTCTAGCCCTCTCCCCTATTGTCCTGATAGATGGAACCATGTGAGGAACATTAAACATAAGCATACTTTCACTCAGTACTTTATATACTGTAATCAGAGATGTCAAGGACTTGTATATACCCTAACCTCTCGATATCATTAAAAGTGGGGAGGAGAGACAGGAATAAAGCATTGAAGTTCCCCTAGAACCAAATTGGTAGGATAATTTTCTCCCTTAGAAATGTTAATCTACCTTGTCCTGCACAGGAGTGAAGGAGATGACCCTTTTCCTTGTCTACTACTGGGAAAAACAGGCTAATAGGGTCAGGCCTGTCTAAGAAGATTGGTACGAGGTCAAAGGAAGGATCCCTTCCCTCGAAAGGGAAAGCAGTCCTGAACAATATACCTGGCATATGCCTATCAATTGGTTGGTATATATTTCACCATCTTCCCTCTCGTCTAGTGAGGTTGGGAAAGATACTTCTCTAGATTTTAAAGAATGGGGCTTAGAAGTGTGGATTATCAGCATGAAATCAAATACAGTGAGCAACACTTCAACTACTTCGTCCCTAAGAGATGGGGGAAGAAAATATGAGTTTTGAAAAACCTATTTTTGGGGAAGTGCAGTGTGGTCTGCTAGGACTTTACTGTGAAAGGCTAGAACAGAGAATCCAACAGGACATAAATACCATACAAATAAAGTCTCCCCTACTCTAGAGCCACTGTATCAATGTGCAAAGCATGGACTCAGTGTGTATAAGAGATACCTTTGAATCAAGCGCTCTTGAACTTGAACATAAAACATAATACCTCCAATGCTGAAAACCATCTACTATGGGTGACGTCATTAATAAATTGGACTCTGAAAGCCTTACAAACCTGCAAACTTATTCTTATGAAAGGTAATACTACTACTAAAGGATTACAAAAATGTAAAATTTCCACTCAACTACCATCCTTCTCACATATAAAAACTCTATTTGAATAGGCAAACTGTAAATCCTCCCTTGAGGGCCTCCCATTATCATTTACTATTGGCTCTAGTAGATTATCCTGTACTGCCAAAATGGATAGCTTAGGTAAAGTCCTGTTTTCTAAAATGACTACTCTCTGGGTCGTAACTGAGAATGCAATAACAAATGGGATCTTTAAAAATTTTACCATTAGTCCATCACTTTTAGTCTTAGAAATATTCAACAATTAAAATTTTATAAATAGCATGAGGTGAAACCATTGAATACAACCATCAGAAAATCACAGTTTCTTAAAACTAATTTGTATTTTTCCTAGCTATACAAACCCGAGTCCCTTAGGTGAAGTTGGACGGCCATTAAAACGTTTAATGACCAGTTAAGCGACAGATGGGAGCAAGAGTGAGGAGCCCTGGTCCCTTACCTGTCAGTCTCTTCACTTATGACCTTTCGGCTCAGGACTGAGAGGGGGTGTTGAGGAAGGAAGCATAATCTTACGGATTCAGGTGTGTATAACTAGGGAAAATACAAATTACAGGTACTCCTCATTTAGCAACCATTCAAAGTTACAGTAGATTTGTTTGAGCATTATGGTACAGTACTTATTTAATGATCTCGCAAAGATATGGCATGTGGAATGCAGTGGGAGCACAGTCACGAGCAGTGTACAGTAAGTGATGCCAAGCAGCACAAATCAAAAAGAGAAATTCAAGTGTTAGAATAACCAAATACAGCCTAATGTTAAAAAGCTCCTACCAAAATGGAATTTTGATATAGAAATTGGCCAATAATACTATACAGTTTTAAAATTTGAGAAGGAAAACGAGTCAAAACTTTAAATTTAGATTTATAAAATGCCAAATACAGTGTAATGTTAAAATGCGTCGATCAAAACATGAAAACTAGGTTATAAATAAACAAATAATACTGTACATTACCGTATTAAAAATCGGCAAAGAACACAGGTCATAATGAGAAACTTATCAAGTTAAAAATTGGCAAGTAACACTATAAGAATTAGGAAATGATATGAATTCATTGTCGATCCCACTGTTACCTTGAAAATAGCTGACAGCAAAACCAAAATAAACTCTGTAATAGCGGTTGCTAAAATATACCTTCAATTGATGATATAAAGGTACAAATAAGATTAAATGAAGCAGTTAAAATAAGAAACAGAATTATTTTAGATTTTCTTCAGCACATACACTCTACATAATGATGTCGGCTAAAACTAAAGATCTGCTGACAAAACTGAATGTCGTATTTTAAGCCCAGTCTACTATGAATATATATTTAGGAGAGAGAGAGAGAGAGAGAGAGAGAGAGAGAGAGAGAGAGAGAGAGAGAGAGAGAGAGAGAGAGAGACTAATAATAATAGCTATAAATGAACTATAAATGTGTTATAAGGCTGCTAATAACAAAACAAAAGAGTAGATGGTTCTTCTGACCACACTGCTAAGACAATGCTGTCATTTAGGCACGCACCCCTCCCCTATTTCGACATATCTGAGCACAGTTGCATGTCAGGAGGCGAAGTCGGGTGGGACTCCCGTAAAAGGAGGGACAAGGATCCTTGGAGCTTAACCACAAATTCTCCAAGTAATACTTCAAGAGATCTCTGCCAATGAAGTACGCTTGAGGCATGACCTTCTCAGGTGAGGAAAGGTGGCTGAGAAGATTCAGCTCGCACCGTGATAGTTTTGTATGATACAACAGATGCATTACTGATCTAAATTTAGCTGTTACCAGCATGCTAAAGTGCTTCAATCTTGGCTTGGGTAAATTTTATTTTCTCTTAATTATCCCAATCTCCAGATCATGATGAAAGCAGAGTCTTAATTAATCTTGTCATTACTGCTACCTGAAGCCAAGGATCACCTACTCAAATACTTAAATAGAGCAAGATCCAAGGTTGGGAAAACAAGAGATAGACTAAAAATGTGGGGATATGTCACCAATGCTGATTGCCCCTGTTGTGAATTGTCCTAGACCAAGACCATGGATCACATCCTCTGCTGCAACCTGCATGTTCTGGTGTAGATCTACAGGAAGCAAATGACAGAACTATCCATTGGATACTACAATAGCAATAAGATATGATGATGATAACCAAGGCAGCTCCAAGGATGGCCTCGACCCTTGACGGATACTGAAGAGCCGATCAAAAACAGGTTCTCCACAAAAGAGGAGTCAAGGTCACCTCAACAGACCTTTGCACTCCTTCGTAGAAGGTCATACTGACACGGGAATGTAGGCCTCTGCTGGCATGGCCCCGCTCCAAGGTCCGGTGTCTTAGAGGCAGACGAATACACAGTACTCTCATACCCAATCAGGGTAGAGCGTGCACCAAGTTGCTCTGACATTTCATCCCCCACGAATACTATTGCTCTGGCCCAAGGACAAAACCAACAATGTAATCAGGAGCTGAAGTAGGCCCATATATCCAAGAACAGCAAGAGAAGAATCCATGGCAATGAGTATAGCAAAGATGTTAGGAGTAGCTTGTAATTTTCCCTCTCCTGATTGGGATCCGGGTACAGCCATGGCCCTGTGGTATGAGTTACAAAGAAAATTTTCTTCCATCACAAACTCTTGATCTTCTAGGACAGCCTCAAGTGGTGTCCTCATTACATGAGGGAAGAATAGGAGTCCATCATTCAGGTAGGAAGGGTGGAGAAGGGTGCCAATGCTCATCCATCTACCAAGGAACAGACAGTGTACAGGGCTTGATATTCCTGTCTCACCTAACTACTAAAGTAACCTTAGAAACCCAAGTCACGGCCCAAGAACTGTACACCAGCCGGGAAAGGGGGAGAAACACAGAGCCGGAAACCACTTTTGTGTTGTTTATCCATCACATGAGAGAGGTGGTGTCTTAAGGAACCCTTTCCTTACGACTATAACTGCCCTTCCTGGACCTCTTTGACCTCTTCCTCTTCTTAGAAGAAGCGTCAGAAATAGAGTCAGAAGTCGAAGTGGAGGACAGGGAAAAGGAGTCACCGGAGGAAGAAGAATGTGCACGTTCGTTTCTTTTACTAACCCTTACCTCAGGCTCTGCAAGCCAAGGAGTCGAGGTCTGAGAAACCAACAATGACGATCCTCCCTTTGAGGGGAGAAACCACATGGGTTGCTTCAACAGAAACCACAACACTGGGGAACACTCACAGGGGAGGGAGTAGGCATATTTACAGGAGCTTATGACATGACACAGGTAAGGCCACAAGCACCTCTAGATGGATCATAAATTATGGGATCCGGACCCACAGGCACAAGGGCATAAGTGACGGACACAGTTGAAGAGGTAGAAAACACAGGGGTGATGGAGTCATGAGTGATGTACAGGATAATTGGTATTGGGGCAACACACTTTTGACCCTGGAGCCAATTTACGCCCTACTTTAGGTGTGACACCCTCAAGTGTCACAGATTGAACCTTAAACAGTCTTTTGGGGCTTTGAAGAATGTATCACTGGGGATATCATTGCGGTTACTGACATATCCACTATGCCCTTCACCACAGGAGACACTGGCACTGGGGACATCAGTGGAAAGGTAGCCTTAGCTACCAGTTCCTTCAACAAGTTCATAGAGTCTACTTAAAAGTCCTAGGGAGGCACAACACTCTTTTAGGTCAAGCTCATGGTCAGTGGTCTGCATGGAAACGTGAGAAGAGTCTCCAACTTCCGAAGGGTTGTAACATACACGGAAACTCCACACACAATCAGAACCTGAAAAGCCTGCTGATGTAGCTCCAGGAGTTCCTTGCTCCTGACGCATACTCCCCAGAGACCAAGCACAGGAGTAACGTTAGCAGATACACGCAATGAGAAATCATAAGAGGAGAAAGACTTAGGTGTCTTCCTAGGCATTGCCAAGAGAGACCCAGGAGAAGGCTTAGCTATCTTTCTTCCCTTCAAGGCATACATTTGCCACTGCACTTGGAACACAGGGATAATTGCAAACAGTCATAGGGCCTATTAGAACCACAGAGTAGGGATCTACAGCAAATTTAGCCATAAACTGGTTGCAACATCCAACCTTTCTCTGATATGCACAAATTTCTTGCTTCTAATTCACAATCACAAGCACCAGCCAGCATTCACTTCATGTAAGATAAAGTAAAATGGAAAAAGTTTGGTAAGGGTGCAACAGTATGTCCATACTCATTGAGACCGAAAACAAAAGTGACATGCTTCTAACAGGCGGAGAGGCAGGGCTTCTAACTCGCACTTACCACTTGTCATTAACTACCTCGTTAACGAATTCAACGGGTGCTCCAGCTCCGCTGAAGCCTTATTCCCTATTTCAAAGATTTTATATGAATAGAAACAAATTAATGGCAATGTTTAAACTGCAAAAGGAATAAGGTAAATTAAGACATTGAAATTCCAACGAGGAACTAGACTCTGTAAGGCGCAGTGAGCATTCAGAACTCTTAGTGAAAGACCACAATGATTAAACAAAGTACTGGTCATAACTATGAATATGGTTAATCTTCCTACCATGGCGGTATCTATCAGGATGACTAAGCATCATAGGGAAGGCCGGGAATCCCACAGCTTTGATTTTAGCCTAATAACTACAAAGTAATATTCTAATATCAATTCCCTTTCCCAAACATCATTTCTGTTTTCCAATCAGAAATGAAGTCCTTTTAATAATTTTTCTTTTAATTACCCTTCTATTGCATTGGATCGCCTTCTAGCGGGGAAGGAAACTAATAAAGAGGCACATCTCTAAAGATACAATGTGCCCCTTTTTTATTTTAGCAAGTTATCACTACATCTATCCAATAAAATATAAGTTTTACACATGTTTAACCATACACATAAGGATAGCAAGACAACATTGGCTACTCAAAATAAAATATATTACAACACAGTATACAAATGAGCTTGATGATATGAACATACTTAACTCTTACCATTTATCAGCACTGAGAAAGTACTTCTTCAGCTTTCCTCTCCATTTATCTATACACCAGCTTATATGCTCTACATTCCACTGATTTTCAGATAGAGCATCCTTTATGTGAAATGGACCTTGCTTTGTGCGTTGCAGTTCCCTAACGTGTGCACAGCTTCCAACCACTGTAAAAGGAGTTTTGTACTTGAATAAAACAATTTTCAGAATACATAGGTAAATAAATGTCTGCTCAAAAAGTGTAATATCAAAAACTTTAAAGCACAAAAAGCAACAGACTCAAATTCCTTAAACTTCTTGATATTCAGACATATGGTATTATAAATTGGATTTGATTACAAGATTTAACTTAAAGACCAGGCACTAGGACTAGTCTTCCCTTTGAGAAATAAGGCCATTGTAGAGACAGAAGCTTCACCTTATTGTCATTGGCCAGATGAACTCTAGGACACAGTGGGAGGTGATTTGAAGTTACAAATCCTTTACCTGCAAATTAATCTTATTCCTCTCAGTACCCTTCCTATTGTAACCAAGTCAGTCAATTTTTGTACACGGTGCCCTACTCGAATATCTATTTTTTTTTACTTAATAATATATTGTTCTATAATTATATTTTTTCCATTTAATGCTAAAACACCGTTCGTTATAATGGTTATGATTTCAAATGTTTTTGTGGACAATATCTATCTTTTTTATCTAATAATTGTTTCGTATAAAGCTACATGATAGTCGTAATTTATTAGGTGTTTATTTGAAAGATAAGGCCAGGTAATGTATTGCCTTATTATAATAGAAAAAGATACAATCGTTTGAGTTTTCTGTGCAAAGCTGAATCAAGGTCATGATTTCTTCTGTGTTTTTCAAGAAGGAAAAATCTTTTGTTGGTATTATAATCCCTCTTTTGGAAGATAATGCCAGGTAATATATGGTACTTTTTATAGAAATAGATATACCGCAGCTTTATTGAAAGATATGAATGCTATAAGTCACAAACACCTAGATTGGCGTCTAGATTAGCATTCATGGCTTACCTATAGGGGGTCCTCTCAAACACCAGCTGTTTACAAATGATAGAGGATTAACTTGAAGCTTACTTGGATTGTCTTTTGGTCGAAAAGGTTGATTTTTCATTAACATTCAAGAATTCAGTGGTCTTATTTCTCTTGGTTGACTATGGTGAAGTTCTTTGGCGAAAGGGGTTGAAATGGTTAAAGGAATCAAATATTGTACTATAAACTAACCTTTCAATAGTTATATGGTTAATATTGTCATTATGCATCAAAAATTTCTTTACTAACATTCCTACAATTATTATGATCACTCGTGGCAATGGACTTTATAGCCATGTGTAGTGGAATTCATATTTGGCTTTATTTTTATGCTACGTAAAGAAAATTATATCCACTTGGGTTTTGGGGTTGTCACTGTTCATTCTTTTATACACCCTACTTTATTGTTGCAATTTTAATGATGCATCACAACATAATATTAATAACAGAATTAAGTTACAGTCTGCCTCTAGCACCAATAGTGGTAAAATATGTTTCCTTGACTGACTAATAGTCCCACCACTCTAAAACTAAGGTTTGGGTGAATTCAAGCCGGGGATATTCCCTCACATGATGTTGCCAAGTTTCAGCATACACTAAATGGGTGCGTCACCTGAGGTGCCAAATATGAATGTGTGTTGTATGTCTCACAAACTTACCACAGCTTTCTCCTCCTTTTCTTGCCTCTTGATTCAGTAAAAATGTTATTTTTATTATATAATAAATTTTTGAACGTACTTACCTGGTGGTTATATATACGGTGGAACCTCTACATACGATTGTCCCAACATACGAATTTTCCAACATACGAAGTAAAATTCGACCAAATTTCTGTCTCAACATACGAAGTGTTGCTCCAACATACGACGTAAACAATACGCTTACCCGTGGAATTTTCTCGAAAGCGTGCAGTGTAGTTTGTTGTTGACGCCGCTAGACGGCAGCACATCGGAGGGACACCAATCGAGCGTCACCTTGATCAGTCCTCTCATCGCGTGCGCATCGTGTGGTTGTCCTCTATTCGCTCAGTTTTAACAGTTTTTTATCTTGCCTTTTCACGTGTTGTTTTCTGTGTTCCGTAATCATGGGTCCTAAAAAGCTTAGTTTCGGCTCAGGAAGTAGTAGCAGTGGTGAGAAAAAGAGGAAGTCTATGCTTTCATTAGAATTAAAGCAGGAAATAATAGAAAAGCATGAGCGAGGTGTACGTGTTAGCGATCTGGCTAAACAATATGGCCGGAATATGTCGACAATCTCACCGATCATAAAACAGAAGTCAGCCATTAAATCAGTGAAACCTTCGAAGGGGATGACGATTATTTCTAAACGTCGTAGCCCTACCCTTGAAGAGATGGAACGACTTTTGTTAATATAGATCAAAGACAAGGAGATTGTTGGCGATACGATCACGGAAACGATCATTTGTGATTAGGCCAGCGCTATCTACAGTGACTTGAAGGCAGTGCGCTCTCGGGGTGACGCGGGGGAGAGTTCAGCCGATCCTACGACGGAGGAATTCAAGGCGTCTCGAGGTTGGTTCGAGAAATTTAGGAATCGGACCGGGATTCATTCAGTTGTTCGTCATGAAGAAGCTTCGAGTTCGGACACTAAGGCTGCTAAAGACTTTGTTAAAAAGTTCGAAAGCATCGTGGCGGAGGAAGGTTACGTAGAGCAGCAGGTTTTAAACTGTGATGTAACCGGTCTGTTTTGGAAAAAGATGCCTAGTCGAACGTACATTACCGCTGAAGAGAAGAAAATGCCTGGACATAAGCCAATGAAGGATCGGTTGACTCTTGCGCTTTGTGCCAACGCCAGCAGGGACTGCAAAATTAAGCCTCTGTTAGTTTCCCATTCCGAAAAACCTAGGGCATTTAAAGCACGTAGAATTAATAAAGACCTGCTACATGTTCTATGACGTTCTAATTCTAAGGCTTGGGTTACTAGGCATATCTTTGTGGAATGGGTAAACGTAGTTTTCGGCCCTGCTGTCAAGAAGTATCTTCAGGAAAGGAATTTGCCTTTGAAGTGCTTGCTTTGTTTGGACAATGCACCCGCTCACCCCCCCAGACTCGAAGATGATATCATCGAACAGTTCAAATTCATCAAGGTGTTGTATCTTCCACCGAATACCACCCCTATCCTCCAGCCCATGGACCAGCAAGTCATCTCTAATTTCAAGAAGCTGTACACCAAGCACTTATTTAAGCAGTGCTTTAATATCACACAAAGCACCAACTTAACTTTGCGTGAATTTTGGAGGAGCCACTTCAATAAGGTGCACTGCTTAAAGATCATTGATCAGGCTTGGGAGGGAGTAACTCGTCGGACTCTGAATTCCGCTTGGAAGAAGCTTTAGCCTGATGCTGTTGCTCCCAGAGATTTCAAAGGTTTTGGCCCTGAGAATGAACCTGTGCTTGCCGCCGAGGAAGACGTCGAAGAGATTGTATCCCTTGGCAAGTCCATGGGTCTGGAGGTGGATGAAGATGACATCACCGAACTCGTCGATGAGCATCACGAAGAGCTCACCACCGAGGAACTCAAGGAGCTGCAAGCCATGCAGCATGATGAGTTCCAAGCGGAGTTGAGTGAGTCGGAAGAGATCGAGGAGGTAGGCCAAATCTTAGGTATGGCGGAAATAAAACAGATGTTGCCATATCATCAACACATTGTTGATTTCATCGACAAGCATCACCCACAGAAACTTTAGATTTGCCGTGTTGTTGTGCAGTTCGATGATGTTTGCTTAACGCATTTTAAAAAAATCCTTAAAAGCAACTTTCACTTGATAGTTTCTTTAAAAAATCTCTACTAAAACGGTCTAGTGATCATGATGAAAAGAAAGAAAGTGAAGCAAAGAAAAGGAAGAACGAATCAAGTGAAAGTGATGAAAATTAAAAATAAGAAAAGAAAAATGTAAAAAAAAAATAGAAAATTATAAAAATGAAAAAGTTCACGTAGTAGTGTAAGTTAGTGTAAGTTTTCGTACACGTTATCGTACAAAGTCACCATCCCTACCTCCTCGCTGATCTTCCGTCTCCTCCTGTCGCTAAGGTAAAGTGTTACATTACAACCCGTTTTTTATTTATCATTTCATTATTATTATTCTTTTTTTGGTTTGTAATATGTATTTATTATACAGGCATTGGATTAATGTACTGTGTAATTATGTGTAGCCATTTATTAGGGATTTATTATGGGTTTTTAGGCTGAGGAACGAATTAAATCAATTACCATGTATTCTTATGGGAATATTTGCTCCAACATACGATCATTTTAACATATGAAGTAGTTTCTGGAACGAATTAAGATCGTATGTAGAGGTATCACTGTATACCTTACGTACCTGACGTCACGGCAGAAAAATTCAAAACTCGCGCCAATTGCCGATTGGATAGCCAGGTGTGCTACTCATGCGCCCCTGGCGAGGTACCCAGAAACCATTCTATTGGTGTTCATATCTTCCATGCCTCTAGTCTCTAGAGGGGAGGAGGGGGCGATTTTGATTATATATAACCACCATGTAAGTATGTTCAAAAATTTATTTTATAATGAAAATAACATTTTTAAACACAAGACTTACCAGGTGGTTATATATATAGCTGATTAACACCTTTGGTGGAGGGTTAGAGAGAGCCAATATAGTTGGAAATCTGCTTAAGAGTTTTTTAAATACAAAACAAACTTAAGGGTTCGTACCTGATAAGGAAGCTGACTTCAATGATACTCTGCCATTATGTCTGCTTTCCTTATGAGATCCAGTGGTCCTCTCAGGGGGCTGAAGATCCCTAGGAGCTGCCAACCGGTGATCACACCTCTTTGTGACAGAGCCTCCTCTAATACCCATTCCGAGGCACTCTCAAGGAACAAAAAAGACCCCCTGACAAATCAATGATAGCGGAAGACTGTCGCATCTCCACAAGACAACCATAAAAACACCAAATAAATGTTCCAAGATAAGAAAAGGTATTAGGATTATGGGAAAGTAGTGGTGGATCCTTCTTCCACTACTGTACCCGCTGCTACAAACGGTCCCAAAGAATATCGGTCATCATATAGAGTCTGAACATTTCTCAAATAGTGTGAGGCGAACACAGATTTGCTTCTCCAGAAGGTTGTGTCCATAATGCTTTGCAACAAACGATTTTGCTTGAATGCCACTAAAGTTGCCACAGCTTTTGAAGGTAAAGACACACGAAGTAACTTCATGAGTCTTTACCTTCAAAAGACTAAAGTCTGTCTCACTGCAGTGAGAATGAGCCTCTTTAATTAGAAGCCTAATAAAGTATGACAGAGCATTCTTGGACATTGGCAAGGAGGGTTTCTTCACCAAGCACCACAGTGCTTCCAACTTGCCTCTTAAATTCTTTGTTCTGTCTAAGTAAAACTTGAGGGCCCTTACTGGACATAAAACTCTCTCTAGCTCATTTCCAACCACATCCGCCAGGTGCGAAATCTGAAAGGCCTTAGGCCAAGGTTGGGAAGGGCGCTTATTCTTAGCGAGAAAACCGAATTGTAATGAGCAGATCGCTTTACTGTCCTGAAAACCCACATTTCTACTGAATGCATGGACTTCACTAACCCTCTTGGCTGTTGCCAGACTAACCAAGAAAAGGGTTTTCCTCGTGAGGTCCTTCATAGATGTAGAGTGCAGGGGTTTAAACCTGTCACTCATCAGAAATTTCAACACAACAACCAGATTCCAAGCTGGTGAATCCTGGTGCTGTTGCTTTGTTGTCTCAAAGGATTTAATTAGTTCTTGTAGATCCTTATTATTTGAAAGGTCCAGGTTTCTGTGCCTGAACACAGTCCTCAACATACTCCTGTATCCCTTGATAGTTGATGTAGAAAAACTTTGTTTCTTTCTCAGGAATAAAAGGAAATCAGCAATCTGAGCTACAGAGGTACTGGAAGAGGAAACAGAGTTGACCCTGCACCATTCCCTGAAAACTTCCCATTTGGATTGATAGACTCTGATGGTTGAAGTCCTTCTGGCTCTTGCAATCGCCCTAGCTGACTCCTTCGAAAAGCCTCTAGCTCTTGTGAGTCTTTCGGTAGTCTGAAGGTGGTTAGTCGAAGACTTTGGATATTTTGATGGTGTCTTACCAAATGGGGCTGTTTGAGTAAATCTACTCGCAAAGGGAGGCTTCTGGGAGTGTTCACCATCCATTCCAGTACCTCCGTGAACCATTCTCTTG
The DNA here is from genome assembly GCF_036898095.1 of Palaemon carinicauda. NCBI lineage: Eukaryota > Metazoa > Arthropoda > Malacostraca > Decapoda > Palaemonidae > Palaemon > Palaemon carinicauda. The sequence goes on along the minus strand of NC_090736.1, from coordinate 12,571,028 downwards.
AGGGCCAGAGGGGGGCTATCAAGGTCATTCTGGTCCCTTCGCTTGTCACAAACTTTTGAAGTACTTTGTACAGGATCTTGAAAGGAGGAAAAGCGTACACATCTAGATTTGACCAATCTAGCAGGACCGTGTCTGTGTGTACTGCCTCGAGATTTGGCACTAGGGAGCAATATGTCTCTAGTCTCTTGGTTTTTGCAGTCGCGAACAGATCTATATAAGGGCGACCAAAAAGTTTCCACAGACTCTTGCAGACCTCTAGGTGTAGAGTCCACTCCGTGGATAGGACTTGACCTTTCCTGCTGAGACCGTCTGCCAAAATCTTCTCTTCCCCTTGAATGAACCTTGTAAGTAAAATCACCTGTCTTTCCTTTGCCCAGATGAGCAGCTCTCTTGCCATCTCGCAAAGGGAAATCGAGTGTGTTCCTCCTTGTTTGGCAATGTAGGCCAATGCCGTTGTATTGTCTGCATTGACTTGTATCACCTTGTTCAGTACTGACCCTTCAAAGCTCTTCAGGGCCAAAAGAACTGCTAGCAGCTCCTTTTGATTTATGTGGAAAGACTTCTGAATCTCCGTCCACACCCCCGATGTCTCCAGTTTGCCCAGTGTTGCTCCCCAACCCGAGTCCGAGGCGTCAGAACACAACACAAGGTTTGGGCTCTTTAGTTCTAATGAGCAACCTTCCTGAAATTTGATCGGGTCGTTCCACCACTGAAGGCAGTGTCTCATTGACTCTGTGATCGGAACACACACACCTTCTCCAAATCCTTCTTGTTCCAGCAAGAGTTGAGGTGAAATTGGAGTGGTCGAAGGTTCAGCCTTCTCAGAGAGACGAACTGTTCTAAAGAGAGAGTCCCCAACAGATTCATCAACCTCCTCGCAAAACACCTCCGCTCTCTAGAAACGCACGTATCTTCTGAAGTGCTTGCTCCGTCCTTAAGGGAGACGGAAAAGCCCGAAAAACTTGACTCCGAATCATCACTCCTAAATATATAATCTCTTGAGATGGTGTCAGTGAAGATTTGTCTTTGTTGACCAGAAAACCCAATTCTTCCGTCAATTTCAAAGTTGTCTGAAGATCCTTCAGGCAGCGATCTTGAGAGTGAGCTCTTAAAAGCCAATCATCCAGGTACAGGGAGGCTCTGATGACCCTTGAGTGGAGCATCCTTGCTACATTGAGCATAAGTCTCGTAAAGACCTGTGGGGCGGTGTTGAGGCTGAAACACAGTGCTCGAAACTGAAAGACCTCTCCTTGGAAAACGAATCTCAGAAAGTGCTTGAACTTCGGATGAATCGGGATATGGAAATAAGTATCCTGGAGGTCCAGTGATACCATCCAGTCGCCTTTCCTTACCGCTGCAAGTTGTTGAGAGCACTTACGTCCAGAACTGGACGCTATCCCCCCGAGTTCTTGGGAACCAGGAAAAGGCGGTTGTAAAAGCCTGGTGACTGCCAGTCCTGTACTTTCTCTACAGCTCCCTTCTCCAACAAGAGAGACATTTGTAGCTGTAATGCTTGCCTCTTTAATTCCTCCCTGTACCTGGGAGAGAGATCCACAGGAGGTAACCTTAGAGGGGGGTTGTTTTATAAAAGGGATCCTGTAGCCCTTCCTTAGAAGCTGGACTGACCAAAGATCTGCACTCCTCTTCTCCCATGCCTTCCAGAAGATGTTTAGTCTGGCTCCTACTGCCTGAAGGCAAAAGCAGTCAGATTCTGCTTCGCCCTGTTCTTGGTCCTCTTTTCTTAGTTCCCCTTCCATCTGATCTGAAGTTACCTCTAACGGAAGGCTTTCCTCGAAAGGGCTGAGAAAACTTTGGAAAAGGAGCAACTTCTTTAGGTTTGCGGCTAACAAAAGATGATGGCAACACTTTCCTTGCCGTCTTCAAGACCAGGTCTTGAATGGCCTTCTGTGTCAACAAGGAAGAAATCTCCCTAATAAGATCTTGTGGGAACAGAGATGACGACAGTGGAGCATACAAAAATTTAGATTTCTGAAAAGATGAAACCCCCCACATAAAGAAATGAACACAACTGAGCTCTCTTTTTGAGAATACCTGCAGTAAAAATAGCTGCTAACTCATTTGCCCCGTTCCGCAACGCCTTATCCATGCAGGACATGACGTGGATTAGGTTCGAAGAGTCCCCTTCCTTGAGTGTAGACACATTTTTGCCCAATGCCCCCAGAGTCCAATCAAGGAAGTTAAATACCTCGAAGGCCCTGAAGACACCTTTGAGCAAATGGTCTAATTCAGAGGTAGACCAAAACATCTTAGTCTTCCTCATGGCCGATCTACAGGGAGCGTCTACCAGGCTTGAGAAGTCTCCCTGGGCAGAGGCAGGAACTCCCAAGCCGAGAACCTCTCCCGTATCGTACCAAATACTAGACCTAGAAGCCAACCTAGTAGGGGGAAATGCAAAGGCCGCTTTCCCTTGCTCCTTCTTGACACCCATCCAGTCTCCCATTAATTTAAGTGCTCTTTTTGATGAACGAGAGAGCACCATTTTAGTGAACAGAGACTTCCTCTTAGGCTTCCCTAGGGTAAACTCCAATGGAGGCGATCGTGGGGCCACGGGAATAAAAGACTCTGGGAACTCAAGATGAAAAATTTACATAAGTTTCCTTAAGTCTACCGAATGACTAAAAGATTTAGAGTCCTCATCTTCGGATAACTCCTCAAAGGGTTCGGAAGGTGAAAGAGGAACATCAGCTTCTTCCTCCGATAAAAAGTCATGCCACTCCTCGGAACGCTCGCGATCCGTGCGATCAGAGTTAAGAAGCATTGTATTATGATCAATGTCCTGTCTGGATGTTTGCTGTTCAACATCGCATACAAGAGGCCGCTCGATGTTACGTACTAGAGCACATTCATTCCCTGAAGAACGTTCGATGGAAGAATGCACGACGTCGCACTCGGGAGGACGCTCGCGTTCTGCTGAACGCTCGATGGGAGGACGCTTGCGCTCCGATGGACGCTCGACGGGAGGACGCTTGCGCTCCGATGGACGCTCGATGGGAGGACGCCTGGCGTCACGTTCTGGAGGACGCTCGCATTCAGCTGAACGCTCGATGGGAGGACGCTTCTGCTCTGAAGAACGCTCGATGTGAGAACGCTTGACGTCGCGCCCTGGAAGACGCTCGCGCTCTGTTTAACGCTCGATGGGAGGACGCCTGACATCACGCTCTACGTCACGTCGTGGAGGACGCTCACGTTCTGTTGAACGCTCGATGGGACGACGCTCAAGAGCACGCTCGACATCACGCCTTGCTGAACGCTTGAAAACGCTTTCAGCAGGACGAATACTATCACTGCTAAGAGCATGAACAGTACCTCGATTGGGAGTACGCTCGACTTCCTGAAAGCCAGAGCAATCAACTTCACGTGTAGAACGTTTAACTTCTCGTTCATCTCTGTGCGTCGCCGTACGCTCAACGCGTTCAGAAACTTAATCAACAAGTGTTCCCTGACTCTCCGCCTTGCGCCGTTTAGTGTTAAGAGTGGAGGATTCTGCATTATGGTAGCCTTTCATAAATGATGAAAGCTTTTGCTGCATTTCTTGCAACATCTCAAAATTAGAGTCTTGCGAAAGACTAATTGCAAGCTCGTCCTCTCCACCGCTCACAGACCGCTTAGAGCGAACAGCGGGCGAGATCCAATCTGAAGGAGGCGAAGGAGCATGAAACGATGTCACGCCTATTTCGGATAATTGCTCAACAGCAGGACTATTTCCTAAAGCCCTAGCAGAACGCTTGGAAGGCGAGCTTCCCTCAGATGAAAAGCGTTCAGGACTGCTTTCCTTATCGTCTTTCCAATAACTACAGCCTTCTTGCGATGTCCTGGAAGGACGTTGGTCAAATTTCCTCTTAAGAGGTCTAGAAGTTTGACTCTAACCTCTTTTAGGAAAATCATCCTCCAATGATGAGCCAAACATTTTAACCTCACCTTTACTACAGTAAGGGCGAACGTCCTGGGAATCGTCAAGAAGAACGCTCGAGGGAACGTCTGCTTGGTAATTAGAGCCTCTCGTTTCCTTTCGTCTTTCGACATTACTTCTCCCAGGGAGCTTGGAAGAGGTCCAGGACTAGGAGAACGACAAGCCCGAGCAGGCGTACCCTCCACAGCACGAATAACACTCACTGTACCTTTAACACTTTCACTTTTTAGCTGTTTAACATCAGCCATTAACTGCGTTCTATCCGCAGCGATGGACTCTACCTTTGTACCCAGTGCCTGGATAGCCAACATCCTATCCTTAATTGTTGGTTCATTAATGGTACTCGTAGTAGGATCTGGAACTACCACTACAGGAGAAGGAATAGGAACAGTGACATAGGAAGAGGAATCTTTAGAAGAAAGAGGAGAACTACGTCTTACCCTATCCTTTTCTAACTTTCGTATATAACGATTGAAATTCAGCCACTCATGATCAGACAAAATAAGGCATTTGTCACACCTATCATCAAGTTTGCAAACTTTACCCCTACAGTTAATACATAATGAATGAGGATCAATGGAGGCCTTTGATAAACGGGTCTTAAACCCACTAGCACACACCCTAAAACCACTAGAGGGGGTGGCCATTTTGAACTTGGAAAGAGAGATCAAATACAAGCAAGGGTAAAAAAATCAATATCCAAACATATAACTAGAGTATCCAAACAAAAAACCAATCAAGCAAGAGTCAAAAAACCATAATTATTGCACTTCACCAAAGGGACAGCAATAATCAGTCAAAAAGCAAGGAGAATATCCAACCAATGTTACTGCTAGTGCCGGCAGGGAAGATATGAATACCGATGGAATGGTTTCTGGGTACCTCGCCAGGGGCGCATGAGTAGCACACCTGGCTATCCAATCGGCGATTGGCGCGAGTTTTGAAATTTTCAGCCGTGATGTCAGGGACGCAAGCTATATATATAACCGCCAGGTAAGTCTTGTGTTTAAAATTATAAATTATTATACAAATAATAAAGTTTGTGCCTCAATTACCATAGTATATTTTGTTAATTCTGGTGACTGGTGTTGTAAGGCATGGAATACTGTATGTGTTTGCGTGCATACCAAATAATTGTAACTTACATGAAGTGAGATATCAATTACAGCATGGACATCAAAAATAATTTTCATTGCTCTTTCTCTCTCTTTCTCTCTCACTGGTTATATTCTTTACATTACATTGCAGGTATTAAAACTTGGATCTTATTTCTTTTTTAATGAAGGCTTATTCCTCTTCTCTCACTGTGAGAAATTACCATGAATCCTCCTCATCAGAAATGAGAAGGATAATGAAAGTATAAATAAAATCAGTAAATGCTGCATGTTTATGCATCATCTGCTTGACTTTCTTGACTTTGTTTTATATGCATGACAGCTTGTCTCCAGTTTTCTGCTATAATATTCTCTAGCTTCATAAATAAGTGGCTTTATATCGGCATTCCAGAATGCATTTCTAATTGAGACACTTCCTTTAAGCTAAGCTCATACCAGTTAATTGGATTATATGGACAACTCTACGACTGCTGTGTAAGGTCGTCTTATCGATGATCTGAATCTTAACAGCAGAGGTGACGTAGCGAGTCCCAAGTTCCATGAGTTCACCCTTCGGGAGACTCTCAGGTGCTGTTACACACTTCTTTTTCAGCCATTCTCTTATCGTTAGTTTACTGTTTGTACTAGTTGGTGGTTTATGTATTTTTCTTGAGTGATAAGATGCATTATCCATGACGATAATTGAAGAGGGAGAAATGTTGGGTAACAGTTGTGCCTGAAATTACTTCTCGAATGTCTCGGCATTCATCTGATTATGGTAATAGCTAAAATTTTTTGTCTTGGAATATCATGGCAGCTTTGGGAACCAATCCATTTTTGGTTCCAGCATGCAGAATAATCCGCCTTGTACCTTTTCCTTTCGATGCTTGTATGCCCTCTGCCTTTCTTGATGTACTGGTCTACCCAGCACTTAGAAACTATATAGCTCTGATTTATCCAAGTTTCTTCTAAATAGACAATAGTCTTGTAATAACTTGTGAATAGCTTCATTTCTTTCGAAACCTTTACCTCGCAGTTGCCGAGTTCCATAAAAAATCTCTGTCCACCAATACTTGTGTACCAAAATCATATTTTCTATCTTCAGAACTTTTCTTAGTTTCATGGCCACCAGGGTAAGAAAGGGTACTCTTCATTTCTGAATGGAGTTTTTAAAGAGTGGGGATTTCTTATCTTTCATAGAAATTTAAAACTTATATGCAGTACACTTTCATTGAAGTTATCCAAAAATTCAGCAGGTGTTGCACGTGGCCATTTTTTAGCAATGCTGTAAAATACAGTATGTAGGCCACATTTCTTTATTGTTGTACAAGCGCCTCGTACATTACAAGTTTACTTTCCCTTAATATGCTAAAATATTTAAGTTTATATTGTACTACCTATCTATAATGTCTTTGGCCTAAATCAGATAATTAGCACATTTCTCTTTTAGAAAAGAAGCTAACGGTGTACAAGGGTAAATCCCCAGCACTTCTCCATCCAAACCTTGGTTTTAAAGTGGTCGCACTATAGTATCGAGAATAGTAGCCCATGATGTTTTTAAATTCTTTCCTTGATAATATCTTATCAGCATAGTTTTGGCCTCTTTTCAGGGCCAGCAGAGATTGGTTCATGTATAAAACTTCTTTGTCACATGGATACAGGATAATAGTTTTAAGACATACGATATGCCAAATACAGTCAGCCCTCCTTATTCGGCAGGGGGGGGGGGGTGTGTTTAGATAGGAGACACCCACTGCACTACATTGCTTTCATATTGTTTTTACCACATTATTGTATATCATATTACTTTTCAGAGGTAATTGTACATTATTAACACAGCTTCAGTAAAAGGTAAGATGACTCATAACACGAAAGTTAGAGCCACACTGGTTTGCCTCAGTGAGCTCCAGACGGGTGTAAGGGGTCCTCAAGACATCCTGGCCCCTCGCCAAGGCCGAGTGTGAGGCAGCATGCTTTGGAGACTCGGATTCCCCCAACGAATACGACCGTTCTGTCCCAAGCCTGAGCCAGGTACATAATTGGGGGTTGACGAAGGCCTGGCCAGGCAAATGGCAATGGGTGAAATCTCCTGGTATGAGATTTGGCAAACAGGAGTACCCCGTACAGTACTTCTCTTCCTAGGGGAGCTAGACCATCTGCCCAACACTCTTAATAAAACAAAGAGTGCATGCCCTTGAGAACGGTCTCGAATGGTACTATCCTTTCTATCAAATCCACAGACCATACATTGATAGAGGGAGGAGCAGGTGTCTTGAGTCCTGGAAACAAAGGAGATGGATGTTGCCGAAGCTACTCCATCAACCTTGGAACAGATAGTGTTCGGGGCCCTGCCCATGGCCCTCGGGGGCTGTGACAAGGTGCCAGAAACCACTTGGGTGCCATCCATCCCCTCAAGAGATTGCTGGTATCACATGGAGCCCTTTCTCTATGACTACAGCCGGCCTTCCTGGACTTCTTTGCTCCCATCCTCTTCTTCATCTGAGAAGAAGTGTTGGAATCAGAGTTGGAGCACGCTTCTTCCTCTTCCTAGCAATCACTCCTGGCTCAGCAAGTAGAGTGATCGAAGTCTGAGTGACCGTCGACGACGATGCTCCCCAAAAGGGAGAAACCACACGGGTTACTTCAACAGGAGCCACAACACAGAGGAACACTGACACAGTGGGAGGAGATGGCACACTTACAAGGTCCTGTGACTGCAACGAGCAAGGCTCTTGGTACAAGCAACTGGTGCAAGGGTTGAGGCAACAGAAACAAGCGATAGGGGTAACAGTACACTTTTTACCTTTAAATTTCTTACCTTTTCCTTTGTCCTTATATTTCAAGGCCACAGGGGCTATAGCCCCTGAATCCAAACCGCACCCTTCCCCAATGGTATTACTGGGGAAATTTTCGACACAAAATTCACAGGGGGTACTGGGGGAAAGGTAGCCTTAGCTACCAACTCCCTCACAAATGTCATGGAGGGCCTACCTGAAAGACCGAAGGACGACCAAGCCTTCCCATGGTCAAATTCCTAGTCAGCAACTAGCACGATTAAAGTTGAAGAGTCTCCAGCCTTCAAAGGGAAACGATGAACACCAGGGGTTCCCCACCTTTAATCAAAACGTGAAAACTAAGCCGATGTAGATCAGATTCCTCTTGACACTTGCAGTGTACTCCCTGGACACCAACCCAGGGGCATATGCAAGGACGTAACAGCAGCAGCGGCTCCCCCTGAGGAGACAAAAATGGCAAAAGACTACCCTGAAGTCTTCTTAGGCATTGGCCAGTCCATCTCTACAAAACGCTTTGCATGCTTTCTTCCCTTCAAGGAATACACCTGCCACTGCACCGGAGGCTATGACCTACATTTAGGACATGGCAGTGATGATCCACTGCTAGTTTGGCCATAAACCAGTTGCAGCAACGTCCCTGACCCTGGCAAACACTTTCTTGCTTACAATCCATTATAATTGCATTATAATTGATCATTCACTTCCTGAAAGTTTAAATTCAAGGCAGCCGTCTGAATGTCTGTCTTGGACAGCGATCAAACCGAAAGCAAGTTATATCTGACTGGAGAGGGAGAGGGGTTCCTTGCCCCAATCCCGCCTCATTATTCAACTTGTAATGACTAATTAAAGGACTCAGATTTGTATGTCATGAGGAACAATTGTAAATATTATCGAATAGCTGCTTAGTACGTTTATTTAAAACATGGCTTTTAGTTTTAGTGGTTGGAAACAAATTTACAGAATCAATTTATTTAATTTTTCTTCTCAGTGTATCTAAATCTTATTTTAATTCTAGTTTGAATAAACTGGCATATAAAACTAAAATTACCTTTCACAGAAAAGTGACTTTAATATATAGCTAATAATATTAAATACTTTTCCAAGTTTTTCAACCATTAATCTATTTCTTTAAAATAAGGATCTCTATTATATTAGTTCCCACATTCATAGTATTGTATCCCTACAGAATCATCATTCACAAAACAGCTACCAGGATTACAGCGAGAACTAAATCATCTTCTTCAATGCTAGTGTAAAATAAATGCACAATATCAAGAATATACAGGCTAAGAGGATGGACTATTACCAGGTAATTCTACTAAAGCAATGAGTCAAGGCTCATGGTTCTTATAGTGCTGGGTCAAAGGGTTTATCTTTAATATTGAGAGGGCCATTTGCTTAGATACCTAGAAAAATAGCTTTAATTCCTGAATTTTTTCCCATAAAAATGCATGGGAAGTCTGTCTAATGTAGACCCCAAGTTCCCAACTTTTTAAAATAAATGAATTGTATTTTGCCACTGGGTCATTCATATGAAGAGAATAAGAAGTTTTAGAAAGAAGTGAAGAGAGTAAGGAAGGTTGGCTCAAGAATTGAAGAGACAGTGAAAGATGGAAATGGAAGGTTATTAAAAGGAGAGGAGGCAAGGAAAAGATGGGCGGAATATTTTGAAAGTTTACTGAATGTTGAGGATAATAGGGAGGCAGATATAATTGCTGTTGCAGGTGTTGAGGTGCCAGTGATGGGAGATGAGAATGAGAGAGAGATTACAATAGATGAAGTGAGGAGAGCACTAGATGAAACGAGAGTAGGAAAAGCATCTGGTATGGATGGTGTGAGAGTTGAGATGTTGAAGGAGGGGGGTGTGACTGTACTTGAATGGTTGGTGAGATTGTTTAATATGTGTTTTGTGTTGTCAATGGTACCAGTAGATTGGGTTTGTGCATGTATTGTACCACTATATAAGGGTAAGGGAGATGTGCATGAGTGTTGTAATTCAAGAGGTATTAGTTTGTTAAGCGTAGTTGGAAAAGTGTATGGTAGAGTAATGATTAATAGGATCAAGGATAAAACAGAGAATGCAATCTTAGAAATACAGGGTGGTTTTAGAAGAGGTAGGGGTTGTATGAATCAGATTTTTACAGTTAGGCAGAAATGCGAGAAATATTTAGCAAAAGGTAAGGAGGTGTATGTTGCGTTTATGGATCTGGAGAAAGCGTATGATAGAGTTGATAGGGAAGCAATGTGGAATGTGATGAGGTTATATGGAGTTGGTGGAAGGTTGTTGCAAGCAGTGAAAAGTTTCTACAAAGGTAGTAAAGCATGTGTTAGGATAGGAAATGAAGTGAGTGATTGGTTTCCAGTGAGAGTGGGGCTGAGACAGGGATGTGTGATGTCGCCATGGTTGTTCAACTTATACGTTGATGGAGTGGTGAGAGAGGTGAATGCTCGAGTGCTTGGACGAGGATTAAAACTGGTAGATGAGAATGACCATGAATGGGAGGTAAATCAGTTTTTGTTTGTGGATGATACTGTACTGGTTGCAGACACAGAAGAGAAGCTTGGACGATTAGTGACAGAATTTGGAAGTGTGTGTGAGAGGAGGAAGTTGAGAGTTAATGTGGGTAAGAGTAAGGTTATGAGATGTACGAGAAGGGAAGGTGGTGCAAGGTTGAATGTCATGTTGAATGGAGAGTTACTTGAGGAGGTGGATCAGTTTAAGTACTTGGGGTCTGTTGTTGCAGCAAATGGTGGAGTGGAAGCAGATGTACGTCAGAGAGTCAATGAAGGTTGCAAAGTGTTGGGGGCAGTTAAGGGAGTAGTAAAAAATAGAGGTTTGGGCATGAATGTAAAGAGAGTTCCATATGAGAAAGTAATTGTACCAACTGTGATGTATGGATCGGAGTTGTGGGGAATGAAATTGATGGAGAGACAGAAATTGAATGTGTTGGAGATGAAGTGTCTAAGGAGTATGGCTGGTGTATCTCGAGTAGATAGGGTTAGGAACGAAGTGGTGAGGGTGAGAACGGGTGTAAGAAATGAGTTAGCAGCTAGAGTAGATATGAATGTGTTGAGGTGGTTTGGCCATGTTGAGAGAATGGAAAATGGCTGTCTGCTAAAGAAGGTGATGAATGCAAGAGTTGATGGGAGAAGTACGAGAGGAAGGCCAAGGTTTGGGTGGCTGGATGGAGTGAAGGAAGCTCTGGGTGATAGGAGGATAGATGTGAGGGAAGCAAGAGAGCGTGCTAGAAATAGGAATGAATGGCGAGCAATTGTGACGCAGTTCCGGTAGGCCCTGCTGCTGCCTCCGATGCCTTAGATGACCGCGGAGGTAGCAGCAGTAGGGGATTCAGCATTATGAAGCTTCATCTGTGGTGGATAATGTGGGAGGGTGGGCTGTGACACCCTAGCAGTACCAGCTGAACTCGGTTGAGTCCCTTGTTAGGCTGGGAGGAACGTAGAGAGTAGAGGTCCCCTTTTTGTTTTTGTTTCTTTGTTGATGTCGGCTACCCCCCAAAATTGGGGGGAAGTGCCTGGGTATATGTATGTATGTATGTATTTTGCCAGCAATAAATAACTGTATTAACAATGCATTATTATATTTAATAACCCTGAGTTTAAGAATGAATTTAATATTACTAAATAGCAAATTGTGGAATTATGTCGGTGAAAGAAACCTATACAAAAATATGACATTCAATTTCATCCGCTGATATCTCTCTCTCTCTCTCTCTCTCTCTCTCTCTCTCTCTCTCTCTCTCTCTCTCTCGTGTCATACAACACATTTAAAATAGTAGAAAACACACAAACTTTGTTCCCTTAAAAAGTGTCAATTAATTAATTGTATGACAAAATATAAATTTATACTATGCATAAATCCATTTTTTATTGTAGCTCATAACACAGTACTCAATTTCATCAGCTGACCATTAGTTTTAGTGGACATTATCGCTTTCTAAAAAAATATTGATTTAAAAAAACTTAATTGTGAGTTTTTGGGGGTATAAGTAAAGAAAACATACAAACCTTGTCCAAGATCATGTATTAAGCTGCGGATATAGAAGCCTGGGCCGCAAGATACAGTCAAGGCAAAATATGGTGGATTGAATTCACTCAACTTCAACTCATAGCAGTGTACAAATCTTGGCTGTATTTCAATATCAATTCCTTCTCTGAAAATATATTATAATTTTATTACTTTACAAAATACAGTTCTACTAAATTATAGAATAGAGCACAATGCCGACAAACATGTTAAATGAAAAAACAGGTGAACTCCATATGCCGCTGACCTCACGAAATTACCTACAGTAAATAAACAATACATAGTTGTAATATAAATACCATTTTTAGTAGAGATGTGCCGATACCTTCTTGGAGCCCAATACTGATACTGATACCCAAATTCTTTTAGACCAATACCAATACCTAATTTTTTTCTAGACCGATAGCAATACCAGCCAATACTTTAGAAATTCTTTCTAATGATTACAATAACAGTATAATATTGATTTGATGACTGACTTTTCACCCTCTTCAGTGTGCGCAATACAGTGTGAGGCCTCATTAGACCTATTGAGTAAACAGTATAGGCCAAGCACTTTATGGTATCTATTTGACATAAAACAGTGTTTTAAAGATTTTTTTTTTTTAAACATGTTAAACTATGGCGATGTCCATGGCAATAACACAATCTGATCATAAATCTAATGCCTTCCCCTAAATGATGTTTTTTTTATTACTGAATATCATAATATTAGTTGAACCAGATATCTGAACTAGAAAACATAGCTCTTCACAAACAGAGTAAAGTAAAAAAAAATATTTGCATTTGGGAATTTAGTATTTGTGTGAGGAGCTAAAATGGTAGCTTTGACAAAAAAAAAAAAAATATAATAGGTTTCCATTTCCAATGCTCAATCCCACCGAATTTCTCCCTAATAGTGTTACATTCTACACATCACCCTTTGTCTTTTAGTTGTCTGTATGACTATTTCATATCACTATGCTCCATCTACTTCAGCCTCGTTGTTATAACGTGGGATGTCAAAAATGTTGGAAACTTTTAATCTGAACACAAGGAAATCTTTGATGTTCAAATAACCCAAAGTCCCAGCATCGGAGTATCGGCAATTTAAGCTAATTTTTTTATTGGCCGATACCGATACTGGTGTTGTGACAGTGGTCGATACAGATACCAGTAATCAAGAAAAAGGCTGATACTAGCAATACTGATACTATCAGCACAACAATTTGTGCATATTTTTATAGTGTCAGCTTTAAGCTGATGACAAAAATAAATTTAAAAAATCAGTATTTGTGGGTAGTTAAATGCACACAAAATGAATACTATGATACAAAATGAGTATAAATATTCTGTAATACAACAAAACCAACATTAAAAAATCATGAATTTTTATCCTTTTTTACATATACAATATGTTGTCTACTAAAATCAAAATACTCTTGCTTTGACTCACAGGTAAGGGTCCTTGAAAAAAATTGAGAAAGTGAGAAATGAGCAAAGCTTTGAATGCTTAAGTATTAGAATTTAAAGCAATCGTTTGGTATTTAAAAGGATTAGAGAAGTACCACTTGAGGATAAATTGAACCAATACATACAAAAATTGTCAATGCAATAGACTAGAGCCACTTTCGATGCCATTCATAAATGACTGAAAGAGCATCTTTTCAATCTCACTTGTATCACAAAATTTACTTTCCAATTACCTTGCCAAGTCAGAATATCTTTTTCCATCTTTTTTCAAAGCAGAATACAATGGAGGTGTTTGCTTTATCCTCCCTTCAAAATCCTTTAGTCTCTCCTGTAACATATTTTCTGTGACATGATCTGAAAGAAAGTTGAAATAGAATAATCTGTAAAAACTATAAATTTTATACAATTTGTATTTTCCTAGATTAACAAGCCCATCATTTAATGGGGTTACTTCTGGTTTCATTTTCTACAGCCAGACAATCAAAAGGCAATTGGTAGATTGCTATGTTGCGTTGCTGGGTAGCTGCTGCACATGATGGGTTATGCTTGTATCAAGCGCTTACTCACAACACTCTTCTGGTCAAAGACTTGCGGGATGGCTGGGGCAGGACCTTTGGAAAATGACTAAGGTTTGTAAATCTAAGAAAAACAAATTATATAAAATTTGCAGTTTATTCCAACGCGGAAACAAACTTCCGAGTCATTTAATGGGGAGTCTTCCTTAGGTGGGAAGAAGTCTCCGTAAGGTAAGAAATCTGCCCTTTATCTCAAGATACAATTACTATACTAATCGCAAGATATCAAGTGAATTACTTGTGAACAGTACAGCAGGCTCTTACAAGGCAGGGCCTTCTGTACTATTCAAAAGACATTTACCAGGATGAAGTGGTATGAATATTAAGTGGTTTATAATACAAATATATGCAATATACAGTATCATCAATATGTCAGCCAAACAAACCCAAGGCATCCATACTTGCATTAGGGAGATTTTAAGTGAGGACTTCAAGTTAGATTAAAATTTCCATTCGCCTTTATACTCCTAAACACCCTTATAATGTAGAGAATAACTGATGCCTGGGATAGAACCAATTACTTGTCCCATGAGAGCTCAAGTTAGACAATTTGTTGTGCAGCAACAATAGGTCCTATGGAAAAGGTGTCTAGGGACCTGTATGTGTAATCTTTAAGGTAGTTCTTCACAAAAGTGATTTGTCTCTTCCAGAATCTGCTTTTAGGACTTGAGTTACGGGGAGGTTTTTGCGAAACGTTAATGTTGTAGCAACCTCACGTATATCATGTGCTCAAGGAAGGACACCCTGAGACGCTTCCCCTGAGGAATTATAGGCTTTCATGATGATTTCTCTCAACCAAAAGGAAATGGTGTTGATGGAAACTTTCTTTTTGGAATGGCCAGTGCTCACACACAAATTAGAGATTCTGAGCCTGAGATACTATGCTTAATTAGCTCTTCAAGGAAATAGTAACATGTTATCTGGGTCATCAGTTACCTCTTTGAAAATCAGTATTGTGAGAGTCAAATCTGATATCAATAGCAACCGAATTTTAGGTTTTGGCCATAAATTCAGGAACAAAAAACAAAAATAGTTCTCTCCACCTTCTGGAATGTTACACAAGGAGATATACCATGCAGTTCACTCACTCTGTTGACTAAAGCTAAGGCAAGGAGGAAGACTGTCTTCAAGGTAAGATTTTTGTCTAAGGCTGTATGCATAGGTTCGTACAGAGCTTCCTTTAAGGCCCGTAGGACTTTAGTCACATCCCAGGAGGGGGGTTTTAGTTCTCGAAGAGGGCAAGACTGCTCGAAACTCCTCATCAAGAATCTTAGAGGTCCAGTCCTTTCAATTTGAATGCTATACTCAAGCCCGAGCGGTAGCCTTTCACCACAGCGATTGAAAAGGGCTTTTTGTTCCTTAGGAACACTAAAAAGTCTGCAATCACAGGAATAGTGGCTTTAGAGTGTAGCAATATTCCCCCTACGATACAAATCACAGAAGATTTTCCACTTGGCCTGGTAAAATGTTCAGGACGACTTTCAAAGGTATCCGGAAAGCTGCTTCGCAGTTGGTCTTGAAAAGCCTTTCTTTCGGAGGAGATGCTGGATAGTCTCCGGCTGTGAAGGGATAGGCAATGTACTGTGATGTGGAATTTTATGTGAGGTTGGCGTAGCAGGTTTGGCCCTTCTGGAAGTTCTCTTGGTATTTCCATGTGAAATTCCAGTAGGTCTGAATACAACTCCACAAGTATTACTCTAACTTGTTGGTTCTTGGTCAAGAGTACATAAAACTCTGGATTTATGACATGGCTTATTATGTCCTTTAACATCAGATGGACGTATAGTTACATTCTTAGTAGCATCATGACGTGGAGGAATACTCTCACGTGTCAAAATGGCGTCATGACGCTTAGGGGGACAACTTGCTTGGACCTGTCGGCCTGCCTAGGCAGTGGGAGGGGGGAAGACCTAATGCACAGAGACATCATCATGTCTGGATACTTTGGCAAGTTCAGAAATATGAATCTGAATCTTTGGCATGACAGTATTCTTAAAAGAGTTTCTTGGCATGGCAAGAATAGTTACACTCAACTTCCCAGCTTTAGTAAGCTTGGAAGAAGAAGCCTGCTTGGAGCATGAAGGTATTGCAAACTCTGCCGAAGCGGTCCGACCACCGTCATAGTAAAAAGATGACCAATCTCTCGACTCATTCCGGGTGCTGTTTAGAAGTGTTTTCTGCCTAGGACCCCTAGGTGAATGAAGCAAGCCTTCCTCATTAATATGAGTTGGAGACTGGTAATCAGGAACTTCCAATAAGGCTGCCTCTGTACAAGAAGAAATGATAGGCTCAACTCTATGGTCCATTTGGGAATGAGAGGATTTCACCGTTCTAATGGGAGACATTCTAAAGGGAACATCGTATCTACATACTGTAGTCTGAAAGATAGAAATCCCCACTAAGCGCACTCCTGGGGGGATGAGGGGGATCTAGACATAACAGCGTAATATGGGATAGAAGCATTAAGTGGATCTGGCTTAGGGAGTGTAGCTACTGTAGCCAGGGGATACGTGATAAAAACAGGTTCAATTTCATAATGCACATTATTAACAATAGGAGATGTGTCAATGAAATTGGAGCCATCATCCTCCGTGATAGAAAACTAAGAGGGAAGCTGACACACAGAACTTGGTGGGGATATAACATTCAACAACGAACCTACCTTTTGCTTCTCCTCACTGCTCACCAAAGGAGAGGGAGACTGATCTCTCTTGGCTCGCTTCTTCCGACGAGAACGATATTTATCCTACAGGGAGGATGATCACTTGCTACAATACTCACATGGAGATTCCAACATACATCATTTTCCTTGACATGACAGACATACCAGGTGAAGATTCACTTCTACCAGGCTCATAAAGGTTCCACAAGGGCAACCATTATGGTCAGGGCAGGAACGTAACAAATTTGGCATAGTCGAAATGTATACACTCTAACTCACAAATAATTAATATCCAAGTGACAAAAAATGCTAAAGACACAAGCAAAATAAGGGCAAAGAGCAGGCGATGCGGTTGTCTGATCGTAGGGATGAAGGCAGGGACATTAGACAGCCTCGACGGACAGAAGTGTTGTGAGTACAGTACTGTAAGTGCCTAATACAAGCGTAACCCGTCATGCGCAGCAGCTACTGAGCAACGCAGCATGGTGCAAGCTACCAATTTATTTTATATTGTCTGGCCATAGAAAACGAAATCAGAAGTAACCCCATTAAATGACTCAAAAGTTTGTATCTACATCAGAATAAATACATCATACATATACCAAGGCACTTCCCCCAATTTTGGGGGGTAGCTGACATCAAACAAATGAAACAGGAAAAGGGGACCTCTCCTCTCTATATTCCTCCTAGCCTGACAAGGGACTCAACTGAGTTCAGCAGGTACTGCTAGGGGTGCCACAGGCACCCCCCCTCCCCCATTATCCACCACAGATGAAGCTTCATAACGCTGAATCCCCTACTGCTCCTACCTCCGCGGTCTTCCAAGGCACCGGAGGAAGCAGCAGGGCCTACTGGAACTGCGTCACAATCGCTCGCCATTCATTCCTATTTCTAGCACACTCTCTTGCCTCTCTCACATCTATCCTCCTATCACCCAGAGCTTCCTTCACTCCATCCATCCACCCAAACCTTGGCCTTCCTCTTGTACTTCTCCCATCAACTCTTGCATTCATCACCTTCTTTAGCAGACAGCCATTTTCCATTCTCTCAACATGGCCAAACCACCTCAACACATTCATATCCACTCTAGATGCTAACTCATTTCTTACACCTGTTCTCACCCTCACTACTTCGTACCTAACCCTATCTACTCGAGATACACCAGCCATACTCCTTAGACATTTCATCTCAAACACATTCAATTTCTATCTCTCCGTCACTTTCATTCCCCACAACTCCGATCCATCCATCACAGTCGGTACAATAACTTTCTCATACAAAGCTCTCTTTACATTCATGCCCAACCCTCTATTTTTTACTACTCCCTTAACTGTCCCCAACACTTTGCATCCTTTATTCACTCCCTGACGTACATCTTCCACTCCACCATTTGCTGCAACAACAGACACCAAGTACTTAAACTGATCCACCTCCTCAAGTAACTCTCCATTCAACATGACATTCATCCTCGCACCACCCTCCCCTTTTGTACATCTCATAACCTTACTCTTACCCACATTAACTCTTAACTTCCTTCTCTCACACACCCTTCCAAATTCTGTCACTAGTTGGTCAAGCTTCTCTTCTGTGTCTGCTACCAGTACAGTATCATCCGCAAACAACAACTGATTTACCTCCCATTCATGATCATTCTCCCCTACCAGTTTTAATCCTCGTCCAAGCACTCGAGCATTCACCTCTCTCAACACTCCATCAACATACAAGTTAAACAACCACGGCGACATCACACATCCCTGTCTCGGCCCCACTCTCACCGGAAACCAATCGCTCACTTCATTTCCTATTCTAACACATGCTTTACTACCTTTGTAGAAACTTTTCACTGCTTGCAACAACCTTCCACCAACTCCATATAACCTCATCACATTCCACATTGCTTCCCTATCAACTCTATCATATGCTTTCTCCAGATCCATAAACGCAACATACACCTCCTTACCTTTTGCTAAATATTTCTCGCATATCTGCCTAACTGTAAACATCTGATTCATACAACCCCTACCTCTTCTAAAACCACCCTGTACCTCCAAGATTGCATTCTCTGTTTTATCCTTAATCCTATTAATCAGTACTCTACCATACACTTTTCCAACTACACTCAACAAACTAATACCTCTTGAATTACAACACTCATGCACATCTTCCTTACCCTTATATAGTGGTACAATACATGCACAGACCCAATCTACTGGTACCATTGACAACACAAAACACACATTAAACAATCTCACCAACCATTCAAGTACAGTCACACCCCCTTCCTTCAACATCTCAGCTTTCACACCATCCATACCAGATGCTTTTCCTACTCTCGTTTCATCTAGTGCTCTCCTCACTTCCTCTATTGTAATCTCACTCTCATTCTCATCTCCCATCACTGGCACCTCAACACCTGGAACAGCAATTATATCTGCCTCCCTATCATCCTCAACATTCAGCAAACTTTCAAAATATTCCGCCCACCTTTTCCTTGCCTCCTCTCCTTTTAACAACCTTCCATTTCCATCTTTCACTGTCTCTTCAATTCTTGCGCCGGCCTTCCTTACTCTCTTCACTTCTTTCCAAAACTTCTTCTTATTCTCTTCATATGACTGACCCAGTCCCTGACCCCACCTCAGGTCAGCTGCCCTCTTTGCCTCACGTACCTTACGTTTTACTTCCACCTTTTTCTCTCTATATTTTTCATACTTATCTATACTATTACTCTGCAGCCATTTTCAAAAGCCCTCTTTTTCTCTTCCACTTTTACCTTCACTCCTTCATTCCACCATTCACTGCCCTTCCTCATGCTGCCTCCAACAACCTTCTTGCCACATACATCACTTGCAATCCCAACAAAATTTTCTTTTGCTAACTTCCACTCCTCTAAATTACCAGTTTCTTTTACTCTCACCTCGTCATATGCCATTTTCAACCTTTCCTGATATTTACTTTTTACCCCCGGTTTTATTAGCTCTTCAACCCTCACTAGCTCCCTTTTACATCCACCTACTCTATTCCCCCACTCTTTTGCTACAACTAATTTTCCTTCCACCAAAAAATGATCAGACATACCATTAGCCATACCCCTAAACACGTGCACGTCTTTCAATCTTCCAAACATTCTTTTAGTTATCAACACATAATCCATTAATGCCCTTTCTACTACTCTTCCATTTACCACTCTTACCCATGTATACTTATTTTTATCTTTCTTTTTAAAATGTTATTTTCATTAGTAAAATAAATTTTTGAATATACTTACCCGATAATCATGTAGCTGTCAACTCTGTTGCCGACAGAAATCTACGGTAGGGATACGCCAGCGATCGCTATACAGGTGGGGGTGAACACCACAGCGCCATCTGTGGTCAGGTACTCCAGTACTTCTTGTCAACAAGAACTCAATTTTTTCCTCGGTCCACTGGTTCTCTATGGGGAGGAAGGGTGGGTCAATTAAATCATGATTATCGGGTAAGTATATTCAAAAATTTATTTTACTAATGAAAATAACATTTTTCAATATTAATCTTACCCGATAATCATGTAGCTGATTCACACCCAGGGTGGTGGGTGGAGACCAGCATACATGTTAACAAAGAAGCTAAGTATCCCGTATTTTATTTTATTAGTTATTCAAAAATAACATAAAATAAATAAGTACCTGGTAAGGAAGACGACTTGAACCATTACTCTGCCTTTATTAAGTACGTCTTCCTTACTGAGCGTAGCGGTCCTCTTAGGATGCTGAACGACTCTTAGGTGCTGAAGTATAAAGGGCTGCAACCCATACTAAAGGACCTCATCACAACCTTTAACCTCGGCGCTTCTCAAGAAAGAATTGACCACCCGCCAAATCAACAAGGATGTGGAAGGCTTCTTAGCCGACCGTACAACCCATAAAAGTATTCAAGAGAAAGGTTAAAAAGGTTATGGGATTATGGGAATGTAGTGGCTGAGCCCCCGCCTACTACTGCATTCGTTGCTACGAATGGTCCCAGGGTGTAGCAGTTCTCGTAAAGAGACTGGACATCTTTGAGATAGAATGATGCGAACACTGACTTGCTTCTCCAATAGCTTGCATCCATAACACTCTGCAGAGAACAGTTCTGTTTGAGGGCCACTGAAGTAGCCACAGCTCTCACTTCATGTGTCCTTACCTTCAGCAAAGCAAGGTCTTCTTCCTTCAGATGAGAATGTGCTTCCCTAATCAAGAGCCTGAATAGGTAAGAAACTGAGTTCTTAGACCTTGGAAGAGAAGGCTTCTTGATAGCACACCATAAGGCTTCTGATTGTCCTCGTAAAGGTTATGACCTTTTTAGATAGTACCTAAGAGCTCTAACTGGGCAAAGTACTCTCTCCAGTTCGTCCCCCACCAAGTTGGACAGGTTTGGGATCTCGAACGACTTAGGCCAAGGACGTGAAGGAAGCTCGTTTTAGAATAAAAACGAGCTGCAAGGAACATGTAGCCGTTTCAGATGTGAAAACTATGTTCCTGCTGAAGGCGTGGATCTCACTTACTCTTTTAGCTGTTGTCAAGCACACGAGGAAAAGAGTTTTTAATGTGAGGTCCTTAAAAGAGGCTGATTGGAGAGGTTCAAATCTTGATGACATAAGGAACTTTAGGACCACGTCTAGATTCCAGCCTGTAGTGGACAACCGACGTTCCTTTGAGGTCTTAAAAGACCTAAGGAGGTCCTGTAGATCTTTGTTGGTGGAAAGATCCAAGCCTCTGTGGCGGAAAACCGCTGCCAACATACTTCTGTAACCCTTAATCGTAGGAGCTGAAAGGGACCTTACGTTCCTTAGATGTAACAGGAAGTCAGCAATCTGGGTTACAGTGGTACTGGATGAGGAAACTGCATTGGCCTTGTACCAGCTTCGGAAGACTTCCCCTTTAGACTGATAGACTCTGAGAGTAGATGTCCTCCTTGCTCTGGCAATCGCTCTGGCTGCCTCCTTCGAAAAGCCCCTAGCTCTTGAGAGTCTTTCGATAGTCTGAAGGCAGTCAGACGAAGAGCGTGGAGGTTTGGATGTACCTTCTTTACGTGAGGTAGACGTAGAAGGTCCACTCTTAGAGGAACAGTCCTGGGAATGTCGACCAGCCATTGCAGTACCTCTATGAACCATTCTCTCGCGGGCCAGAGCGGAGCCAACCAACGTCAGCCGTGTCCCTTAGTGAGAGGCGAACTTCTGAAGTACCCTGTTGACAATCTTGAACGGCGGGAATGCATAAAGGTCGAGATGGGACCAATCCAGCAGAAAAGCATCCACGTGAACTGCTGCTGGGTCTGGAATCGGAGAACAATACAACGGGAGCCTCTAGGTTATCGAGGTAGCGAACAGATCTATGGTTGGCTGACCCCACAGGGCCCAAAGTCTGCTGCAAACATTCTTGTGAAGGGTCCACTCTGTGGGGATGACCTGACCCTTCCGGCTAAGGCGATCTGCCATGACATTCATATCGCCCTGAATGAACCTCGTTACCAGCGTGAGCTTTCGATCTTTTAACCAGATGAGGAGGTCCTTGCGATCTAGAACAACTTCCACGAAAGAGTCCCTCCCTGCTTGGAGATGTAAGCCAAGGCTGTGGTGTTGTCAGAGTCCACCTCCACCACCTTGTTAAGCTGGAGGGACTTGAAGTTTAACAAGGCCAGATGAACCGCCAACAGCTCCTTGCAATAGATGTGAAGTGTCCTTAGCTCCTGATTCCATGTACCCGAGCATTCCTGTCCGTCCAAAGTCGCACCCCAGCCCGTGTCTGATGCGTCAGAGAAGAGATGGCGGTCGGGTTTCTGAACAGCCAAAGGTAGACTTCCTTGAGAAGAAAGCTGTTCTTTCACCACGTGAGAGTAGACCTCCTCTCTTCGGAAACAGGAACTGAGATCGTCTCTAGCGTCATGTCCTTTATCCAGTGAGCCGCTAGATGATACTGAAGGGGGGGGAGGTGGGGTCTCCCTAACTCGATGAACAGGGCCAGCGATGAAAGTGTCCCTGTTAGACTCATCCACTACCTGACTGAGCATCGGTTCCTTCTCAGCATGCTCTGGAAGCAATCTAGGGCTTAGTAGATCTTTGGGGCCGACGGAAAAGCCCGAAAAGCTCGACTCTGAAGATCCATACCCAGGAAGACAATGGTCTGGGATGGGACGAGCTGGGACTCCTCAAAATTGACCAGAAGGCCCAGTTCCTTGGTCAGATCCATAGTCCATCTGAGAATCTCCAGACAGCGACGACTTGTGGGAGCTCTTAAAAGCTAGTCGTCTGACGGAGCCGGACACAAGATCATGGTACTGCTGCACAGTCTGTGAACTGTCAACCATGGGAAAGCGAGGAAGTAAAGTGACAACCCGAAGCTGTCTAGACTGTCTGGGTCGTAAAGACAACTCCTTATCGGGTTGCTGAGGTTGCCGCACTGCGTCACAACAAGTCACTTCTGCTGGTTGTTGAACGTCTTCCCAGTGACACACTGACTCCGTAAACAAAAAATCCTCTAACAAGGACTAAGCTTGGACTGCATGTCTTGCAACACAGCTCAAGGTCTATGGGAGCAGGTGTGGTAACAGACGGGGTTAGCGACTGAAGTGGAACCATTACCCTCCCTGGAAGCATGTTATGCTTAAATAAAAGTCCATAGGAGGCTAAGCAGCTAAAGGCTCCTCTCCAAATGACAGAGTCCTCAAGGGAATATCAGAAGGAGGGAGAATAGCACTTTCTCATCTACAGGAACCATATCCGAGAAAAGCTAAGTTTTCTCAGTGAGGGTTTCACTGGTGCAAAAGCAGCAGACTAGAAGGCAACGTTATGAAACTGCTTGACAGTCTAGTGAGTTGGCAACAACCAAAGATGTGTGACTGAGAAGCATGCGGTAAGGTATGCAGAGCATGCTGTATGCAGAGCATGCTGTATGTAGAGCATGCTGTAAGGTAAGCAGAGCATGTTGCATGGCGTGCGGCTTATGCTGCATGGGATGAGGCTCATGCTGCATGGGATGAGGCTCATGCTGCATGGTATGAGGCTCATGCTGCATGGGATGAGGCTCAAGCTGCAAGGGATGAGGCTTATGCCGCATGCGTTGAGGAGGATGCATAGCATGAGGCTCCTCATAGCATGAGACTCCTGCCTCATGGGTTGAGGAGGATTCCGCATAGCATGAGGCTCCTGCCTCATGGGTTGAGGGGGATGCCGCATAGCATGAGGCTGCCTCATGGGTAGAGGAGGATGTCGCATAGCATGAGGCTCCTGCCTCATGGGTTGAGGAGGATGCCGCAAAGCATGAGGCTCCTGCCTCATGGTTTGAGGAGGATGCCGCATAGCATGAGGCTCCTGTGAAGTTCCTGCCTCAAGAGTTGCGTCTGCCTCAAGGGTTGAGGAGGTAGCTGCGCAGAGAGAGGCTCATGCTGTGAAGAATGCGGTTGCTGCATGCGTTGAGGCGGCTGCCTCATAGCATGAGGTTCCTCAAGAGTTGAGGCTCTTTCAAGAGTTGAGGTTCTTGCCTCAAGAGTGGAGGTGGCTGCCGCAAGAGTTGAGGTTGCTGCCTCAAGGATGGGGGAGGTTGCTGCCTCGAGGATGGAGGAGGTTGTCGCAACACATGAAGCTCCTGCCTCAAGGGTAGAGTAGGTTGCTGCAAAGCATAAGACTCCTGCCTCAAGTGTTGAGGAGGTTGCCGCAAAGCAAGAGGCTCCTGCCTCAAGGAAAGTGGAGGTTGCTGCACAGCGCTGGTATCTGGCAACTCCCAATGCGGCAGCTCACGCGTGGAGGTAGGTTGAGGAACCTCAACATCATACGTCTGGCAGGGTGGACTGGTATCTGGCAACTCCCAATGCGGCAGCTCACGCGTGGAGGTAGGTTGAGGAACCTCAACATCATACGTCTGGCAGGGTGGACTGGTATCTGGCAACTCCCAATGCGGCAGCTCACGCGTGGAGGTAGGATGAGGAACCTCAACATCATACGTCTGGCAGGGTGGACTGCGCAGAGGTGGAGGAGCGCTCGCAGGAGGAGGTGTGCTAACCTTCTCTGCCTGAAACTCCTGCATCAACACCGCAAGCTGAGACTGCATTGTAAGCAGCATAGACCACTAGAGTTTAAAAAATAAGACAACAACAAACGGAGCTACTGTCCGTTGAGACTGAGGGTCTAAAACAGCTGGTGCGGCAACAGACTGAGTTACTGTCTGTTGCGATACCACCTTGCCTCTCTGGGAGGTGTGCAGTTGTCGTACTGCAGCAAGTCCGAACTGACCCAGTGTTAAAGACACCACCTAGGAGTTGGACTTGCGCGGAAGGGACCGACTTGCACTAAAAGCTGCAAGATTTGGTCCATGGTTTCTGCGAGAAACCTCTTCCGCAGACGAGGAATAAATGGGCTCTCTCGTCTTTGTGTGGGTGGGGTGATCACGTCGGCTACGTGAGTTGGTTACACCCGAAACCACGGAGGGAAACGTCTGTTCGTCGATCAAGGCCTGCTGAACCCATAAGTCCTTCGACATTACTTCTCCCCTGGGCTTGGGAGCTTGTAAGAGGTCCCAGACTAGGCGAACAACTGGCACGAACAGACGAACCCTCGAACGCAACACTGTAACACTTTGCGCTTATCACTTTATCACTTTTGATTTTCTGTTTGCACTTATTTCACTGAACTCGAAACTTTAAGTGGTTTGTACCTGAAACACGCAATTCTATCCTTCATTAAAAGTTAGTAATTGCGAAAACAGTATTACAATGTAACAGAAAAACATAATGAAAGATAAATAATTCAGTGGCTGGAAAAGAGACTAAACACTAGATCAAATAAACTACGTTTAAAATCTCTCACCGCATAAAGCTTGAGAACAAGAATAAAACTCTAGAAACGTTTACCTTCTTCCCCTAAAGAGACTAGGGAGAAGAGCTAAAACGATAACAACGTTACCCGCTTGAACGAAACGTTTATCCTCCTCTCTCTCCCTCCGTCTCTATCTCTCTCTCTTGACTTAGAACCTGAGAGAAGAGCCCAATTATATATATCGTTAAAACATATTATTGTTAAAGGAAAAAAAAAAAAAAAAAAAAAAAAAAAAAAAAAAAAAAAAAAAAAAAAAAAAAAAAATTAAATCAAAATAATTCCAAAAACTTGCTAAGCTAATGATATAGCTTCCTGAATAGCGAAGGCTAAATTCTAGAGCAAATACATCACCAAATCGTGAGCAATAACTCCAGAATCAATAGCGTATCCATGTAGGTCTAGCCGGAGGCACGACAGAGGAAAAATTGAGGTGGTGTTGACAAGAAGTACTGGAGTACCTGACCACAGATGGCGCTGTGGTGTTCACCCCCACCTGTATAGCGATCGCTGGCGTATCCCTACCGTAGATTTCTGTCGGCAACAGAGTTGACAGCTACATGATTATCGGGTAAGATTAATATTGAAAAAAAGCTAGCACTTATTACCATTTCTTGTTCAACACACATATCTACCAGTCTCTCACCACTCTCATTTTCACCTGGTACACCAAACTTCCCAAATGACACCTTCTACCTCTCCAGCACCCACTCTAGCATTTAAGTCACCCATAATAACTACATAATTCCTTCTACCCAGTCCTTCTACACACCTAGTTAATTCATTCCAGAACTCATTCCGCTCTTCTTTACTTTTCTCACTACCTGGCCCATACGCACTGACAAACGCCCAACATTCCCTACCCAACCTAACCCTTACCCACATTAACCTAGATGATATCTCCATCCATTCACTCAGCAATAAAGCCACACCCTCTCTCGCTCTTCCCCTTTCAATCCCAGACACTCTACCAGACATTTCACCAAACATCACTTCACCCTTTCCTTTCATCTTTGTCTCACACAAGGCCAATACATCCATCCTTCTACTTCTAAACATACTTCTAATCTCACATCTTTTACTCTCTATCGTACTACATCCACGCACATTCAAAACACCCCAAAACTAGAGTGCGGGGAGCAGTCACTCTCCCCCCCAGCTCCATCTCTTTGTTGCTCTCACAGGATTTTTTATACAGGAGAGGGGGTTCCCAGCCCCCTCGTCCCGTCCCTTTTAGTCGCCTCTTACGACACGCAGGGATAACGTTGGCACTATTCTAATTGTTTTATGCCCCCGCGGCCACGTCTGTATAGCTAAGTAAAATACAAATTACTTCCAAAATTTGTGATTTGTTCCTATGTGTTTGAAGTGTTTGAAGTCGAATCTATCATTAAAAAACTCAAAAGATGGAAAGCCCCTGGATATGATGGAATGACTACAGAGATGATTTTGGACAAAAATTACAAGAATCCCAGAATACTTGCAAAATTATTTTATAGAATGTTACATGAAGATGCAAATACCTGATGAATGGGAGCTAAAAATGTTGGTGAAAATGACAAAAAAAAAAAAAAAAAGAAGCGAGATTTGACCGATTAAATTATTTACAGGAGCATCCTACTTACGTCAGTTGTCACGAATATACAAAATATGCTCATTCTAAAGAAACTGGAGAGAAAGATTATGAAAAGCTGAAAGATTAACAAGCAGGACTTCGAAAAGGTATAAGTTGTAGAGCAATATGCAGAATATAGAAATTCATTTATGATGGCATTTGTGGACTATGAAAAAGCCTTTGATAGTCTGCACCAGCCAATTTTGTGGAGAGTTCTGCGTTATTAAGAAGTTCCTCTTGAATACGTAAATTTGATTAAGTATTCCTTGCCTGCGAAAAACAATGTCACTGCTGTCTCAGTGGGGAACAATCTCTTCCAGGCCCTCCAGATTATTAATTGTGAACTGAGCCTGAGAAGTACCCATAAGAGCGACAGAGGGTCCAGCTGGAGGAGGAGGTAGGAAAGAACTAAAATATTTGTTAACTTTGGAGTATGTTCCCCAGATTTCTTCCTTTCTTTTCATACTTTGCCCTCATCACAAGAGGACGACTGAGAACAGTCATGGGACTTAAAAAAGGCAGAAAGTACAGGGGGATTCACCACCTTTGGACAGTATATTTATGGCCTATCTTTTTGGGACACTTTCACACGTTACACAAAACTAGAAAAGATCAGAGAGAAACAGCTATACATCTCACAATGCAACCAAAGTCAAAAGTGACTTAAATACATTTTGATAACGATTCATTGGACATTTAAACTTAAGTGTTGAAATACCTCCTGTATTAAAGGACAATGGGTTGCATTTTCAGTTATAACAAAAAAGTGTATCAAAGTAAAAATTCAGGTTTGAACATAATTATACCAAGTTTATATCATCAAGAAAAGAAAATTAATGAAATATTACCATATCTCCTTTCCATCATGATTTGACCAATTTCATTATGGGTATCTGTAGCTACTCCAAGCTGACCTCGAACAAAGTAACATTTTTCACTGTTCAAAAAGAACTTTAGGTTTTTACAGTCCTTCCCAATACCAACAACTGAAAAGGACAAATCATTAGAATATAACTTGTTTTTTAAGTCTGAAAATAAGACAACTCCCAGATTAAAGTACATACTATATCAACATTGAACAGATACAAACCATGGAAACGTACAAAAGCATAATTTTATATAATAATTGTATTAATGAAAATACATACCTTCAATCATACTGCACACTCACATGTTAGAATAATGTAAAAAAATAAAGAAAATTAATATAATAATTAAAATCAAATTTATTATTTCAATACTTACCCAACATTCATTATTATGTAAGCTTTGAAAGTGCACCTCTGGTAGAAAAATTAAAAGTAAATGAGATGAGTAGGAGTGGATTTGTTAGACTAGGTTTTCCATACCTCAATATTACAGAAATCCACTTTGAAATAAGAGGTAAACACCAAAAATATTGCATAAGTATTACTCGTAATTCAACCACCAGATGGCTAGTCCAATGGCACTCTTAAGGTTGATGGAAGACCCGCAACTTCTCCTCTAACTCCATCAAGAGGAGAGAAGACTAGCATTGCTGAGGACTTCACCATTGCAAATCCCTACATTTAGAGTATTACCCCATTAAAAGAGCTACCCCCAACATGAGGCCAAACAAGGGATAGTTAAAATAACATCTCTAAAGAAGTCAGAATACTGGACTTAACCATGCTAAAGTAACTTGACTCAATTCTTAACTCCAAAACCTGATGAAAAATTGAATTTAAATAATAATATTTGTTATTTTTATACTCGCCTGATGTTCGTATTGCTTCTTATCCAGAAACTTGGTTCATCAACATTTACCAATAAAATTCATAAAAATTTATCATTTTCTTTTTTTTTTGAAAAACACGCCACTAGTAAATTAATGAAACAATCGAGCAGTTAAGAGCAAAAAGTGAATAATAGCAATATCATAAATTTTGACAGCATTGTACAGCATTAGTATTTTTTCTCGCTAAGCAAACCTATCATTTAATTAGGGATATTGAGCCAGCTCGAACTGGAGACAGTCATTAAAACTTGGATAACGAGCGGTTATCCAGCCGATGAAGGGTGAGGCGCAAGGACCCCCTACCCCATTCCCAGCGAAAGTAGCTTCACTTTTGACTTTTCGACACAGACTGAGAAGGGGGATTGAGGGGAGATGGATTTCCTGCGCGGCATACAAATCCTCTAATTAGGGAGACACTGCTTGGTGGGCTAGAAGTCCTTAGAACCAAACTGGGTGGTTCATTTCATCCCTGGAAGTGTCCACCACCTGGTACTTCATGGGAGCAAAGCGATGACTTAAGCAACCTCCTCACTGTCTTTCACAGGGATGAAAGACTGAGATACAGACATCAATAAACATGTCTCTTGCCAATGGGCCCAAGCTGCTACCAAGGGGATCACCTGAGTGAACACCTGAGAAGCTGTACACATTCCAAAGAACAGAGTCTTGAACTGGTACACTGGACAGCAGTAGAAGCGGAGGTACTTCCCCAAGGAATTTAAACGCGGGTCCTTCAGGTCCACCGAGACCATGAAGTCTCCTTCGCTGATGGAATTCTGCACATAAAGTACTGCTTTTATCCTGAACGTCGTTTGACGAACAAACTTATTCAGTAAAGAGAGAGGTGGATGATTGGTCTCCTGCCGCAAGTTGACTTCTCTACCAGGATGAATCAGCCTGGAGACTTGTCTCAAACGACTTAGAGCCATTCTTCTTCAAAATCTCTTCTACGTTGGTCTGCAAGGCCAGGGTTTTCAGTACAGGTAGTCATCAACTTACGCCTGTTCGACTTTACAATCACTTTTTTCACTGTGATGACGTCACAAGTCTGTCAGAAATAGTACACTATAAAAGAACATATATTTCCTTAGAAATAATCTATTTTCTTGTATAAAAATTAACTGATTCATCTTGGTTAGTAATTCTTTTTGTTGATAATATACAGTATCCATTTCAAATAAAAAAATATATTAAAATAGCTTCTAATATCTATTAATTTCATATATATCTAGTGATGTCATATTTCTGGCAATCACGGGAAAAGAGCAGGCAAATCAACTGATTTCCTTTCAATAGGCTATAGATTTATGTTAGTATTCCCCAAATCGAAATATCGATTAACGATGCAATGTATTTCACAGTTCTGTATCGGTTGTTTTGAGTAATACTTAGCGTAAATTCAACTCTACAACTAGGACTGAATCTCGTATTTTACGCATTTCATCTTCTTATGTTTCATCTCTGATAGTAGATCGATATTTATCTAATGAAAGTACACAAATAGGACAAATATTTTCTTAGAGATATATTTTCTTTTACATCATCAAAATGAAATACTTTTGCTGGGCAAGTTAGCATTTTCTTTTATTTCTTGCAGGAAAACAGACTAGAATTACACATTTCGTGAGTCATTCTTTCATTACACGTCTGGTGACGTCATATTTCTGGAGGAAGGCGAGTGGCAAATCAAGTGATTTCCTATCATTTTGTTACCAAGTAATCTTATTATTCCCATCATTGAAACATTGAGTAACGATACCAAGTGTTTCAGTGGTCTGTATTAAATGTTATGACTACCCTAAAGTACTATTTACCATAATTTAAGAAAAGAAGTACAGTATTGGCCCTCTTGGCAATGAAAGGGAATCACAAGCTTCCACTTTGAATAGCTCTGAATGTAGAATTTCAAGTACAGTAATTGCAAGAGATGCCTTGATCCTGAACTGGAACAAATGGTCCTCCATTTAACTCAGAGTATGATTTCAAATATTTTGAAGATCCTTCTGGATTTCTCAGAAACAGCTATGCTTGTGGCTCCACTATGTTCAGACAGTCCATGGTTTCCACTCTTTCAGCATCTGAAACAAAGGTCAGCATATATAGAGTAGGAAGTTGGATTATCTTCGCTTCCTCATTTCCGAACCAGAACATTGACGCTTGGTAGAGAATTTCCAGTCTACAATATGACATTTGATGGGCAGTAAGTCTTCCTCCAGCAAACAATACCAGTCTGTGCGAATGGCAGGGATGGTCTTCCATAGGGATAAGACTCCGCGCTCGATAAGCTAGAAATTCTTGACATCATTTCTGGTCCACTCTGAAGAATGATATTTTAATTGTAAAATAAATTTTTGAATATACTTACCCGGTGAATATATAATAGCTGCTGCTCCAGCGGCTCGACAGAAAAACACACAAAAACTCGCGAGCGATCGCTATGAAGGTTGCGGGTGTGCCCACCAGCGCCAACTATCGGCCAGATACCACAGATGCATGTAAACAAGCCTCAATTCTTCTCGTCCTGCTGCGTCTCTATTGGGGAGGAAGGGAGGGCCTTTAATTTATATATTCACCGGGTAAGTATATTCAAAAATTTATTTTATAATTAAAATATCATTTTTAAATATTTAACTTAGCCGGTGAATATATAATAGCTGATTCACACCCAAGGCGGTGGGTAGAGACCAGAGTTAATTAAGTTTACAGCGTATATGCTTAGAGTTTTTGACAGTTATCAATATAACAAAACCCAAATATATAGGTACCTGGTAAGGAAGTTGACTTAGACGATTACTCTGCCTTGTAAGTCTGTCTTCCTCACGAAGCCCAGCAATCCTCTTAGGATGCTGAAAGACTCCCAGGAGCTGAAGTATCAAGGGCTGCAACCCATACAAACAGGACCTCATCAAACCCCTAATCTGGGCGCTCTCAAGAAATGACTTTGACCACCCGCCAAATCAACCAGGATGCGAAAGGCTTCTTAGCCTTCTGTACAACCCAAAAAACAATATTAAAAACATTTCAAGAGACAGATTAAAAAGGATATTGGAATTAGGGAAGTGTAGTGGTAGAACCCTCACCCACTACTGCACTCGCTGCAACGAATGGACCCAGTGTGTAGCAGTCCTCGTAAAGAGTCTGGACATCTTTTAAGTAAAATGACGCGAACACTGACTTGCTTCTCCAAAAAGTCGCGTCCATGATACTTTGCAGAGATCTATTTTGCTTGAAGGCCACGGAGGTTGCTATAGCTCTAACTTCGTGCGTCTTAACCTTAAGCAAACATCGGTCTTTCTCATTCAAGTGAGAATGAGCTTCTCGTATTAAAAATCTGATAAAATATGACAAAGCATTCTTTGACATAGGCAATGATGGTTTCTTAACTGAGCACCATAATGCCTCAGATTTACCTCGTAATGACTTAGTACGAGCTAAATAGAACTTAAGAGCTCTAACAGGACATAATACTCTTTCCAGTTCGTTGCCTACGATCTCTGATAAGCAAGGAATATCAAAAGATTTAGGCCAAGGACGAGAAGGCAGTTCATTTTTGGCCAGGAAACCAAGTTGAAGAGAACAAGTGGCTTTTTCTGTAGAAAAGCCGATGTTCTTACTGAAGGCATGAAGTTCACTGACTCTTTTAGCCGAAGCCAAGCACACTAGGAAAAGTGTCTTGAGAGTGAGATCCTTCAGGGAGGCTGAATGTAATGGCTCAAACCTGTCTGACATGAGGAACCTTAGGACCACGTCTAAGTTCCATCCAGGAGTTGCCAAACGACGTTCCTTAGAGGTCTCAAAAGACTTAAGGAGATCTTGGAGATCTTTATTGTTGGAAAGATCTAAGCCTCTATGGCGAAAGACCGAAGCCAACATGCTCCTGTAGCCCTTGATAGTGGGAGCTGAAAGGGAGCGAACCTTTCTCAGATGTAAGAGAAAATCAGCGATTTGGGCTACAGAGGTACTGGACGAGGACACAGATGCTGACTTGCACCAGTCTCGAAAGACTTCCCACTTCGACTGGTATACTCTAATGGTAGAAGCTCTCCTCGCTCTTGCAATCGCACTGGCTGCCTCCTTCGAAAATCCTCGAGCTCTTGAGAGTCTTTCGATAGTCTGAAGGCAGTCAGACGAAGAGCGGGGAGGTTTTGGTGTACATTCTTTACGTGGGGCTGACGTAACAGATCTACCCTTAGAGGAAGACTTCTTGGAAAGTCTACCAGCCATCGAAGTACCTCGGTGAACCACTCTCTCGCGGGCCAGAGGGGAGCAACCAACGTCAACCTTGTCCCTTCGTGAGAGGCGAACTTCTGCAGTACCTTGTTGACAATCTTGAATGGTGGGAATGCATATAAGTCCAGATGAGACCAATCTAGGAGAAATGCGTCTGTGTATTGCTGCTGGGTCTGGGACTGGAGAGCAATAGATTGGAAGTCTCTTGGTCATCGAGGTTGCAAAGAGGTCTATGGTGGGTTGACCCCAAGTCGCCCAAAGACTCTTGCACACGTCCTTGTGGAGGGTCCATTCCGTAGGAATTACCTGACCCCTCCGACTGAGGCAGTCTGCTAAGACGTTCAAGTCGCCCTGGATAAACCTCGTTAACAGGGAGATGCCTCGATCTCTTGACCAAATGAGCAGGTCCCTTGCGATCTCGTACAGCGTGAGGGAGTGGGTGCCTCCTTGCTTGGAGATGTAAGCCAAGGCTGTGGTATTGTCGGAGTTGATCTCTACCACTTTGTTTCGAAGGAGACTCTCGAATTTCATCAAGGCCAAGTGGACTGCCAAAAGCTCCTTGCCGTTGATGTGCATGCTCCTCTGACTTGAGGTCCACAGACCTGAGCATTCCCGACCGTCCAGGGTCGCACCCCAACCCAAATCCGACGCGTCTGAGAATAGTACGTGGTTTGGGTTCTGAACTGCTAGGGAAAGTCCCTCTCTCAGACTGATATTGTCGTTCCACCAATTCAGGCATGCCTTTACTGGTTCGGAGACCGGGATTGAGACCGTCTCTAACGTCTTGTCCTTCTTCCAGTGAAAGGCTAGATGGAACTGGAGAGGTCGAAGGTGTAGCCTTCCTAGCGAGACAAACTGCTCCAGGGATGATAGAGTTCCTACTAGACTCATCCAATTCCTGACTGAGCACCGTTCTCTCTTCAACATAAGTTGGACTTTGAGCAGGGCTTGCTCTATTCGGGTGACAGACGGAAAAGCCCGAAAAACTGGACTGCGAATCTCCATCCCTAAATACACTATAGTTTGGGATGGAATCAGCTGGGACTTTTCTAGGTTGACCAAAAGTCCCAATTCCTTGGTCAGATCCAATGTCCAATGAATATCCTGCAGACAGCGATGACTGGACGAGGCTCTGAGAAGCCAGTCGTCCAAGTACAGGGAGGCTCGGATTCCCGATAAATGGAGGAATTTTGCTACATTCCTCATAAGCCTCGTAAACACGAGAGGAGAAGGACTTAGACCAAAGCACAGGGCCCGAAACTGGTATACCACATTTTTGAAAACAAACCTCAGAAACAGTTGGGAATCTGGGTGTATAGGGATGTGGAAGTACGCGTCTCGTAGGTGAGAGACCATCCAGTCTCCCTTTCTGACCACTGCTAAGACTGATTTCCTGGTCTCCATGGTGAACTTTGTTTTCGTAACAAAGACGTTGAGCGCACTGACGTCTAGCACCGGTCTCCAACCTCCTGTCTTCTTCGGGACTAGGAAGAGACGGTTGTAAAACCCCGGTGATTGAAGGTCCGAGACTTTCACCACCGCTCCCTTCTCTAGCAACAGAGACACTTCTAGGTTTAGGGCTTGTCTCTTTGACTCCTCTCGGTACCTGGGAGAGAGGTCGATGGGGGAAGTCGCTAGAGGAGGTTTGCGTACAAATGGAATTTTGTACCCCTCTCTGAGCAACCGAGCAGACTGTTGGTCTGCGCCCATCTTCTCCCAGGCCTACCAGAAGTTCTTCAATCTGGCTCCTACTGCTCTCTGAGGCTGTGGGCAGTCAGACTCTGCCACGTGAGGACTTGGCTCCTCTCTTCTTTCCTCTCTTTCCCTCTGCACGAGTACTTCCCCTGCTGGGAGCTCTGCCACGAAAGGGCGGGATAAATCTGGACGCCGGAGTGTCGATCCTGGGTCTAGCAGAAAAGGATGTAGAAGGAGTCCCCTTGCGAGCAGAGGACGCCACCAAGTCATGGGTGTCCTTCTGCACAAGCGAAGAAGCTATGTCCTTAACCAATTGTTGCGGAAACAAAAACTTTGATAAGGGAGCAAAGAGCAGTTCTGATCTCTGACAGGGAGTAACTCCTGCCGAAAGAAAAGAGCAAAGGGACTCTCGCTTCTTTAAGACTCCCGACGTAAAAGAGGAGGCGAGCTCATTGGAACCATCGCGGATGGCTTTATCCATACAGGACATTATCTGTAAGGAGACATCTCTATCAGCCGATGAGATTTTCCTACTTAAGGCTCCCAAAGACCAGTCAAGGAAGTTGAAAACTTCAAAGGCTCTGTATACGCCTTTCAGCAGATGGTCAAGGTCCGAGGAGGACCAACTAATCTTCGAGCGTCTCATGGCTAGGCGGCGGGGAGAGTCTACGAGGCTTGAGAAGTCACCCTGGGCAGAGGCAGGGACTCCCAAGCCGAGAACTTCTCCCGTGGCATACCAGACGCTCGATCTAGACGAGAGCTTTGACGGAGGGAAGGCAAAGGCCGTCTTCCCCAAACTCCTCC
This sequence comes from Palaemon carinicauda, assembly GCF_036898095.1. Classification (NCBI taxonomy): domain Eukaryota; kingdom Metazoa; phylum Arthropoda; class Malacostraca; order Decapoda; family Palaemonidae; genus Palaemon; species Palaemon carinicauda. Next base: position 12,535,548 of record NC_090736.1, on the reverse strand, counting down.
TGGTATCCAACCAGTCGCCTAAAAGTCGTAAAGCTCTCTTGGAAGAGCGAGAGAGCACTAGCTTTGTAAAGGCTGGCATGTTAGCAGGTAAGCCTAGAGCAAACTCAGACGGTGACGAACGAGGAGCAACAGTGACGAAGAGATCGGGAAAAAGCTCCTTGAAAATTAACATGACTTTCTTAAAGTCCATTGATGGAGGAACCGTTCTAGGTTCGTCTACATCCGAAGGATGATCATCATGATGAGGGTCAGCAACGTCCTCATCTGAAGGATCCTCATCCGACAACTGCTGAGTAACAAGCAAAGGGGTTGGCAATGCTTGACACGCAGAGTCCACACGCACTGGTGCATTAGTAGCAGTCCGTGACGCTACGTCATGAAACTGCTTAACAGCCTGACTGTCAACAACAACAGGAGCGGGAGGACGCTCGACGTCAACTCGAGACTGTTTTGACTGCCTAGACTGAGCAGTCAAAACAACTCTAGACTGCGGTGGTTGACGCTCAGCGTCAAAACAAGTCAACTCCGCTGGTTGGCGAACGTCCTGAACGTCAACAAGAGCATTAGGAAGTGGCTGAACGTCCATATGCGGCTGAAAGTCAACACGTGACTGCATCGAGTGAGGCTCTACAAAGCGTGACTGACGTGACTTAGCTACGCCAACGTCAACAGGACGAGCAAAGGCTCGATTTGGCGGCTGAAGGCCAGGAACTCGATGATTTAAGCGGCGAGGATCATCGTGAACCTTATCGGCAGAATAGTCTTCCATAAGGGAGGCGAGCTTAATCTGCATGTCTTGCAGCACAACCCATTTAGGATCAACGGGAATGGGTGCGGTAAAAGACGGGGTTAACGTCTGAGACGGCACGACCTTGCCTACACCAAGACTCTCTGAGCCTGTGTAACGTTGCTGCTTAGGCGGCGAGCAGTCTTCCGATGACTGCAAAGGGTCAGAGCTGTCCCAATGGCTACAACCAGGACGCTGGACCTGTCCTGAAGGGACCGACTTTCGCTTAAGGGGCCTAGAAACCTTGCTCCACGGTTTCTTATGCGAAAAGCCTTCGGATGACGAGGAGAAAATGGTCTCTCTCGTCTTATGGTAGGGGCGATCTTGGTGAGACACGCCTGTTACCATAGAGGGAACGTCTGTTCGCTGATCAAGGCCTCTCGAACCCATAAGTCGTACGACATTACTTCTCCCCTGGGCTTGGGAGCTTGCAAGAGGTCTCGGACTAGGCGAACGACAGGCACGAACAGACGAACCCTCGGTCGCAACACTGACAACACTTTGCGCACTAATCACTTTCCCACGATTTTCCGCTGTGGCACTCTGACACTTTAGCTCTTTAACGTCAGCCATGAGTTGATTACGATCTGTTGCTAACGATTCAACTCTTTCACCCAAGGCATGAATGGCACGTAACATGTCTCGCATCGATGGTTCCTGAGTGCCAGTAGGGGGTTCAGGCACAACCACTACAGGGGAAGGATTAGGTTCAGGGGCATGTGGAGAGGAAAAATCTACTGATCTAGAGGAACTCCTCCTTACCCTATCTCTCTCTAGCTTACGAGAATACTTGTCGTATTCGAGCCAATCGAATTCCGAAAGGCCCACGCATTCCTCACACCGATCTCCTAATTGACAGGTTTTACCCCGACAATTAGAACACACAGTATGTGGGTCGAGAGAGGCCTTTGGAAGACGCCTATTGCAATCCCTAGCATTACACTTACGAAATCTAGGGGCTTGTGAAGCGTCAGCCATTTTGAATTAGTCAAAGAAAATCCAAAAAACAATCCAAGTCATCAACAATTAAATCTGTCCAATAAAGAGTTCAAGAGTTTAAGTTGAGGAAAAACACCTGCACTGCGAAAGCTCAAACCAAAATGAAGTACACCAAATATGTTGAGAAAACTCCAGGTTATACAGCGAGTATTGATACGTCTTGTCGTCAAGGTCGACAGAGAAGAATTGAGGTTTGTTTACATGCATGTGTGGTATCTGGCCGATAGTTGGCGCTGGTGGGCACACCCGCAACCTTCATAGCGATCGCTCGCGAGTTTCTGTGAGTTTTTCTGTCGAGCCGCTGGAGCAGCAGCTATTATATATTCACCGGCTAAGTTAAATATTTAAAATTGGATATTTAAGCCATCAAAATTTGAGTCATTCAATTCTGCATTGACAGAACATCTCAAGCAGATCTTTCAACATGGATTTAGACTTGAATATGTTCCACAAGACTACTCATTCCTTTACTTTTACAACAATCATACTTGACAACTCTTTCAATATCCTTGTCATTTGAGTGCTTGAATTTTTGACTAAATTAAATAATTCTTTGATTTCTTTAAAAAAGTTACTTGAAAAGGCTATATTTCTTATAGCCTTAGCGTAGAGAGTAAGATTCAGTGAAATTTTAGCAATCCATAGAGAGCAAGAGTTCCTCACCATCACTCTTGACCACCTGATTCTGACTCCGAATCTCCTATTGCTTGGTAAAAAATTAAAAGCCTCTTCAGAGGCTAGACCTTTATGTCTTGGATTTAGTCTAATGATGGTAACCATATCTGCAGAGATCCAGATCTTCATAAGGTAGTTCGTTTCAAAACACACAGACAAACAAGTCCTGTGGTCTCATAACTTCCCTCACCATAAAAGCTGATTTTCTCTTCATCCCTAAAGTCACAATATGAGAAAAATTGTTCCTCATTGGCCTTTTTTGATTAATATGTAATTTCAGGATAACCAGAGCTTTGTGGGTTGGTCTGGGGATTGGATGTTTATAAGATACTACCCAAAAAATTCCAAGCATTAAAACATGAATGGGTGGTGCTTGCTTGACTCGTTTGTGGCACTTATCAGGGAAAATAGAGCAGAAGGAATTTCCTTTTATGAGGTGAGTGATTGACCTGTTAGTCTTTACCTTTCACTTATGTACACCTGGATTGGATGTATACTGTACAGTATATGACCTCTGTAGTACACAAGTCTACTTTGGTGTTGGTCTGGTATTAGTCCTTGGGAACCATGCAGTAACATAATACCAAAAGGTTTTGAAAAAAAATATAACAAATTCGAAGATAATTTGTATTTTTCCTAACCATACAAACCTTAGCTATTTACATAGGGTTTACCTTTTAGCGCAGCTGAAATGACGAGCCAATAGTTTTAACGAGGGTTAATTACCCCCGCGCTAGTTAGCGGGGGGTGGGGAAGGGTAGCTTGCTACCCCTCCCCCCTCCACACACCGGTGACTTGCTCCACTTCACTTAGAGGTAGGACTTGACTTGGGGATCAGGGATGGCAGGCACATATGTGTAAATAGCTAAGGTTTGTATGGTTAGGAAAAATACAAATTATCTTCGAATGTCATTTGTTCCGTAACCGAAATACAAACCACGCTATTTACATAGGGTGACTTACCCCTTAGGAAGGGTGGAAAGTCCCCAGCCTTACTGACTTCGGCTTGCCCGGGGGCTCGATCCCTCAGTGAGCAGCACTAGAGAGAGGGAGCCCCTGTACCTCACAAGTTCCTAGCATCGCTAGGAACGAGTGGCCTACATAAGCAGTGTGAGGAGGAGAGAGTGACTCGTCCTATGCAGTTGACCTTGAGACTTTCAGATAGGAATTCTAGGATAGGACGTTCCCAATACCACCTCGTCAGGGTATGGGAGACGCAACAGTATTAAGCTTAATACTAGGAGCACAAAGAAGCATGGGTTACCTGCAGAGGTCGAGGTCAGCTATGCGAGGGCCAGGATGCTGCTTCCCCAAGAGAGGGGAGAATGAAGAAAGAAGTAAGGGGCAGACATACTCTTTCATTCACGCAGACTAAGACCGGGTAACAACGCCCTCAACCTACTGCTACTTGTCCAAAAAGAAGCCTGAGGTTAGACCAGCTGTTGTGCAGCCACCACAGGGCCGATAGAAAACGTATCGAGGCTCCTGTGGGTCACGTCTTGCAGGTAGTGGGCTGTGAAGGTCGTTTTACGCTTCCAGACCCCAGCTTGAAGTACCTGCGTCACAGAGAAGTTTCTCTTGAAGGCCAGGGATGTAGCAATACCCCTGACATCGTGGGCCCGAGGGCGACGTGACGGAGGAGGGTCAGGATTCAGGGCATGGTGGATAACCCTTCGAATCCAAGCTGAGATGGTGTTCCTGGTGACCCTTCTCTTAGTCCTGCCTGTGCTCACAAACAAAGCTCGCACTTGAGGACGGACTGCAGCCGTTCTCTTCAAGTAGTGCCTCAGACACCTCACTGGACATAGTAGCAGCTGGTCTAGGTCGCTTGTTACAGAACGGAGACTCGCGATCCTGAAAGAGTCGAACCGAGGATCCGGCACTTCAGGATTCTGAGTCTTGGCAACAAACTCAGGGACGAACCTGAACGTTACCTCCCCCCATCCCCTTGAATGGGCGATGTCGTACGAGAGACCATGAAGTTCACTAACCCGCTTGGCCGAAGCCAAGGCGAGTAGGAAAGCCGTCTTCCAAGACAGGTGGCGATCAGAGGCCTGGCGTAATGGCTCGAAGGGAGGTCTCTTAAGAGACCTGAGGACTTGAACCACGTTCCAAGGAGGGGGTCTCACTTCCGACTGGGGGCAGGTAAGCTCATAGCTACGTATGAGTAAAGAGAGTTCCAGCGATGAAGAAATATCCACGCCCTTCAATCTGAAGGCTAAGCTTAAGGCTGAGCGATAGCCTTTCACTGCCGAGACAGAAAGGCGCATTTCTTCCCGCAGATACACGAGGAAGTCCGCTATTGCTGGAATAGTGGCATCGAGTGGAGAGATACCCCTTCCACGACACCAACCACAAAAGACTCTCCACTTTGCTTGGTAGACTCCCTCAGAGGACCTTCGCAGGTGCCGAGACATTCTCTCCGCAACCTGTTGCGAAAAGCCTCTCTCCGCAAGGAGACGCTGGATAGTCTCCAGGCGTGAAGCCGAAGCGAGGCTACGGCCCTGTGAGGGACGCCGGAGTGGGGTTGCCTGAGAAGCTCGTGTCGTGGAGGAAGCTCCCTCGGGAGTTCCGTCAGGAGCTGCAGAAGGTCCGGAAACCATTCCGCGTGATGCCATAGCGGAGCTACCAGAGTCATCGAACAGTTGACCGATAGTCTGGTCCTGTTGAGCACCCTTCTCATCAGACAGAACGGTGGGAAGGCGTACACGTCGATGTTGTCCCACCGTTGCTGGAAAGCATTTTGCCAGAGTGCCTTGGGGTCCGGGACTGGGGAGCAGTACAGGGGCAGCTTGAAGTTCAAGGCTGTCGCGAACAAGTCCACAGTCGGGGAACCCCACAAAGTCAGGACTTTGTTGGCTATCTGAGGATCCAAAGACCACTCGGTACTCACTATCTGCGAAGCCCTGCTCAGACTGTCGGCGAGCACATTCCTCTTGCCAGGAATGAAGCGAGCTGATAGTGTTATCGAGTGGGTTTCGGTCCACCTCAGAGTCTCTACTGCAAGATGGGATAGCTGTTGCAAAAAAGTGCCTCCCTGCTTGTTGATATAAGCCACTACCGTGGTGTTGTCGCTCATCACCACCACGGAGTGACCCGCCAGGGACCGTTAGAACTGCTGAAGAGCCAGAAAGACGGCCTTCAATTCTATCAGGTTAATGTGTAGGCACTTTTCTGATTCTGACCAAAGGCCTGAGGCCCTCTGGTTCAGAACGTGCGCCCCCCACCCTTCTTTTGACGCGTCCGAAAACAGAGTCAATTCCGGGGGGAGGACGAGAAGACTCACTCCCTTCCGTAGGTTCTCATCGACCAGCCACCACCGCAAGTCCGTCTGTTCCAGAGACCCCATTGGGATCAGAATGTCCGGGGAATCGGATCCTTGATTCCACCGGGACTTGAGCCGCCATTGAAGGGATCTCATCCTGAGGCGGCTGTTTGGAACCAGACGGGCCAGGGAGGATAGGTGACCTAAGAGACGCAACCACAATTGGGCGGGGAGTTCTTTTCGCCTGAGGAAGGGTTCCGCCACCCTCCTCAGTCTTGCTATCCGGTCGTCTGATGGAAAGGCTTTGTGGAGATTGGTGTCTATTAGCATGCCTAGATAAACCAGTCGTTGGGACGGCTGCAGAGAGGACTTCTCGAGGTTTACCACGATCCCCAGATCCTGGCAAAGATCCAGAAGCCTGTCTCGGTGCCGAAGAAGGGTCGACTCCGAGTCTGCTAGGATCAGCCAATCGTCCAGATAACGAAGGAGACGAATGCCGTTCCTGTGCGCCCAAGATGAAATCAGGGTGAACACTCTGGTGAACACCTGAGGAGCTGTGGAGAGACCGAAACACAGCACCTTGAACTGGTAGATCTTGTTGTCTAGGCAAAATCTCAGGTACTTCCTGGAAGACGGATGGATTGAGATCTGGAAGTACGCGTCCTTTAGATCCAGTGTGCACATGAAGTCTTGTGGTCTCACCGCAAGTCTGACCGTGTCTGCTGTCTCCATGCTGAACCGGGTTTGCTTGACAAACCTGTTCAGAGCTGAGAGATCGATGACGGGTCTCCAGCCTCCAGTAGCCTTCTCTACAAGAAAGAGTCGACTGAAGAAGGCTGGGGAGCCGTCCACGACCTCCTGGAGAGCACCCTTCTCGAGAATGGTCTCGACTTCAGCCTGAAGGGCTAGCCCCTTTGCCGATCCCGTGGCATAGGAGCTCAACGACACTGGATTCGCTGTCAGGGGAGGTTGAGATGTTGTGAACGGGACGCGATAGCCTTGGCCGATCACTGAGACCGTCCAAGCATCGGCCCCGTGTTGCTGCCACCTGCGGACGCAACGCTGAAGGCATCCCCCCACAGGTGGACACGCAGGGGCTTGCGGCCGTGGCCGCCACCCCTAGGAGTCTTGCCTCCCCTGGAGGACTTACCGCCCCTCTTGACCTTGGCTGGAAAGGGCTGGGGCTTAGACACCACCTTCTTAACTGCCGGTGCCTGTTTGGGAGCCTTACGAGGCTGTTGCTGCTGTTGTGGCGGGGCTGGAGGCTTATAGGGCCGAGTTGTAAGGGCCCTATGGAGGAGGGAGTCCGTGCTGGATTTCCTCCACCTCTCAGCCGTTCGCTCCATGTCTTGAGGCTCAAACAGGTTCTCCCCCAGAAGGGAAGCATGTCGGAGCCTACACACATTCACGGCGGGGACCTTCGGATGGAATCTCTCGGACACAGCATCGCGACGCTTCAACACCGAGTTGGCCCACAGGGTGGTAACCTGGTGCGCCAAAAACTCGATGGAGCGGGTGCCCGAGAGCAAGAAAGTCTCCAGGGCCTTCCTATTGGTCTCCTTGGACAAGTCCTCCGATCGCAATAGGATGCCCAGAGATCCTAGCCAAAAGTCCAGCCACGAAGTGGCCTGCATGGCACACTTAGCGACCTTCTCGTGGCTAAGGATCTCTGCCGCCGGGAACGACACCTGCCGGGCAGAGAGCTTCTCAAGGGGAACTCCCTTCGCCAGCTCCTCCACAGAGTGATGGAGAGGAAGAGCGAGGTTGTGCTTACCCAGGATCTCGAAATACCTCCTCTGCTGAAGACGAGGAGGAGGGATGAACTTGTTCCCGGCAGTGGAACGACTGGAGGAGGCAAGAAGTGCGAGCTGAGCGTTGGCCCTAGCTCTGGCACTCTTCAGACCCCGAGACCAGGGCAGAGCCGCACTGGTCTTAGGGACCTTCCGAACGTCAAACACTTCATCCAAGATCGTGTCTTTGCCTTCACGGGGGGCGATGACTGGATCCATAAGCCCGTTAAGTTGCCTTATCAGGCTTAGGACCTGCCAGAAGGCATGTTCGGATTCTTGCTGTTCTCCTCCCTGCGGGCTGGCAGCTAAGTCTCCTGCCCCAGGGATCTCTTCCTGGGGTGACATGTGGACATTCCCCCGGGTAGTCGTGGGTTCCTGACGAATCCTTGCAGAGGATTTAGGGATGGTCTTGGAGTCCTTGGATTCCCTCCTGGGAGGGATACAGGATCCCAACAATGAGGTTCGAGGGGCCCCTTCCTCACAAGACGATTCTCCTGCATGAAGCGAAGTCTCCCCCCCTGGTGCCGAGGGGAAGACTACCGCCCCACTGGACTCACCTGAGGACGGAAAGGCCTCGTCCACGGGAGAAGGAGAAAGCACTCGTGCAGGAGAAGGGACCTTGGCGACCGACCTCTTGGGACCCAACTTCGCCCTGGGGGAAGTCACCACGATGTCCACTCCTCTCTTTCTCTTCAGCGTAGGAGAGACAGCCGTTGGTTTGTTACCCTGGTCGGCGAGTGCTGGTTTCATAACCCTCACTAACGCCCGTGCCAGGGGACCAAACCAAGTCTGTTGCTCCAAGGGCACAGAGTCCGAAATCCTCGCTAAAGGGAAAGGGATCGGGCGATCCTTTGGAGTGGACACCACGGTACCTGCCTGAAAAGAAGGTGGGGAAGAATGATGTACTAACCTCTCCTCGTCCTGCACTACCAACCTGTGTTTGGGTGGAGGCGATCCCGAGCGTCGTCTAGGAACACGCGTTCCTGCTGCTACCACCGGCTGCAGAATTCGCCGCGAACAATGGTCGCGCGAGGGCGAATGGTCGCGCGTGAGCCCGGGCGAGCGATCGCGCGGGCGCGCAGGCGAATGATCGCGCAGGCGAGCGGGCGCGCAGGCGAGTGGGCGCGAGGGTGGGCAGGTGAATGAACGCGTGTCCGAGGCGGCGAACGCAAGCGTTGGCGCGACGGCGAGGAAATGCGCTGCCGCGTGGGTGAGGAAGACCGCTGGCGATGTAGATCCACAGGCGATCGATGATGAGCTGGTGAGCGCTGACGCGCAGGTTGGCGATGGCGACGCGTTGGCGAGCAGCATGCGCAGGTGAGCGATCGCGCGATGGCGAGCTTGTAGCTGGCGAACCATGTTCTTTCAGAAGTGTTGGAGAACGTTGGCGCACCGGCTGTAACACACGCTGGCGGTCCGGAGATCGCCGAGAGACAGGTGAGTGCTGACGCGTAGAACGCTGTTGAATAGGCGATACTAAAATCGCCTGTGCGCGCTGACGAGCAGGTGAATGCTGGCGAGCAGGTGAATGCTGGCGCGTAGGCGATCGTTGACGCGTGGGAGAACGCTGGTAAATAGGCGATACTAAAACCGCCTGTGCGCGCTGGCGAGCAGGTGAACGCTGGCGAGCAGGTGATCGCTGGCGCGTAGGTGATCGCTGGCGAGCAGGAGATCGCTGGCGAGCAGGAGATCGCTGGCGAGCAGAAGGTCGACGCGTGTCCTGTGAAAGGACAGGTGGCGCGGCGCGTTCACGAGCAGGAACTGGAAGATCGCTGGCGCGTTGGCGAACATGTGCTTTTGACACACGCGCAGAACGATGTTGCATAGCCACAGGATCAGACAGATGGTGAGCAGGAAGCTCAGCAGGAACTGTAGGATGGTCAGAGACCGTAGGGCGATGGTCCTCAAATAAGCGCTGACGCTCAGAAGAGAGCTGACGAGCAGGAGAGCGCTGGCGAGGAGGGCGAACATCAGGAGAGTGCCGACGAGCAGGTGAGCGTCGGCGAGCAGGAGAGTCTTGACGAGCAGGAGAGCGCTGACGATCAGGAGAGCGCTGGCGAGCAGGAGAGCGCTGACGAGCAGGAGAGCGCCTGTGCGCTAGCACTGCTCATGGAAGGGAAGGATCCCTTAGCCCCGAAGGGACCGTTGCCCGTCGGGTGACGAGTTCTCCAGAAGGCGAAGATCTGGCAGGAGTTGGTGAACGGTCTGCAGAGAGGTCTAAGGAAGACGGAGCTGTAGGTTGAGGCTGACGAGGAGAGTCCCCCTCGGAGGAAGAAGACCCAAAAAGACGCCTCTTAACCCCCTTGTAAGGGGAAGGGAGGCCCTTGTGGCGTAGCGGACGGTGAGCCTTACGGCGGAGGCGGCTTGGGGGAGATCGTCGGGACCATCGGTCCTCCGAAGGGGAGTCTCCGTCAAAGCACTTCCCTCAGAAGGAAGCTGAGCAGCAGCAGAGACCGAAGGACTCACTTCCCCCTTCGAAGGATGTACGGAAGGGGGAGGAGAGCCTTTAGCACCATCATCCGCAACAGCACCTGCGGAGGATTGCCCAGCCACGTCGGAGGCCTCTGTCACCACGACGTCGACAATAGACAGAGGGTCTACCTCTGCTACCGCCGGCGACTGCTTAACAGCGGTCCCCAACGAGACAAGGTCAATAAAGGCGACCCTGGAGGGCAAGCCCTTAAGCCCCAGGGACGACCAAATCTGCAAAAGATCATCATTGGTTAAGGCATTATCAATAACCTCCCCCGGAGGAGGAGGGGGAACAGCCTCGCTATGGGAGGCGACGCCCTCTCCCCCCACCCAAGGTCGGGAAACAAAACTAGGGCCTGTGCTACCACTCGGCCGACTCTCCTTAGGAGGCGGACGAGGGGGAGCTTCGGAGGATGGTTGGGCGGCGGAAGAAGAGTCCCGAGAACCTTCCTCCTTCAAGGCTAACCCCGAAGGAGACCGGTCTCTCCTGGACTTCTTCTTACGCTGACGGCCAAACCTCTCCCACTGGGAGGCAGACCACTCCCTGCACTCACGGCACATGTTCTCCTGGTCACACCGTCGGCCCCGACATTGAGGGCAAAGGGTGTGCGGGTCCGAAGTTACGTCCGACATGAAAGTCCCACAAGGACGACCGGCAACTCCAGGGCATGTACGCATTGTAAAGAAATAATAATGAAGGTCAACTTCCAACCAACACACACGCTGTAAAGAAAAAGCAGAAAATTAAAGGCTGTCACGAGGACGATGAGCAGACACGTCTGATCACCGCCGAGCCAAAAGTGAAGTGAAGCAAGTCACCGGTGTGTGGAGGGGGGAGGGGTAGCAAGCTACCCTTCCCCACCCCCCGCTAACTAGCGCGGGGGTAATTAACCCTCGTTAAAACTATTGGCTCGTCATTTCAGCTGCGCTAAAAGGTAAACCCTATGTAAATAGCGTGGTTTGTATTTCGGTTACGGAACAAATATATTTTTAGAAGGTGCTGTGTGGTCCACAAGACTTTTCCACCTCCCTAGACACGTGAAAGAAAGCAAGACATGTGATTCTTCCTTGTGATACCCGAGTTCATGCTTTGCATGTTCATACACTGACCTTGAACCAGGGTTAATATTTTTTATTTGGTATTCTATGTCATATTAGATTCTCTGTTCAAGCCTTTAACAGTAGTCTTTAGGGACCACTTAGCACACACACATAAAATTGTCCTTCAAAACATCCTTATCACTAATCACTCCTTATATATTACTGTATTTATGAATTTATTCACTGCTATATAAAATAAACAATTAAATAATATTTATAATAATACCTACCCAAGACACCTGTGGCAGTTGAGTCCAATATTCCACCATGTCCCATTTTTATTGTAGACTTATCACCAGAACAGAACTCTAGAAGAAAAGTAAAGGATTACAGTACAGTATATGCAAATCTCAGAGACAGTAGGAATAAAAATTAAATTTGGGGGAAAATTACCTAACCTTGCCCTAAAAATTCATCTTTTTCTACCCTTACAATAACTATTGTCAAATAACAAAACCAGCTTATATATTTAACAATCATTATTCAGTAATATATGAAGCAAAGATGATAATACTGCAACTGTAGCTAATTTGAGGATAACTAAAATCCACAGCATTGTAAAATTTGAGAGAAACCATTGTTGAAATAATATGAATAGAAGAATCAACACAAAACTGGTAGTAAAGTAAAAGAGATCATTCTGTACTTGTGAAAAAAACATTTAAACCTCAAGAATACATACAAAAAATACATTAATTTATTTACTATTATCTAATATTTACAACCGGCAACTACTGATATCTTTATTTATAATGATTTAATCCAGGACGATTTTTAATTTGGTATTAAGAATATTCCAGGTATTTTTTACCTTCTAAATACTCACCCTCAGTCAGCTTTTCCTTGATATTGTTCAATAACTGAGCTGATGTTACACCATGTGGCTTTAAAACTGGAAAAATTCCATTTAGCCCTCTCCATAAACTTCTACTCATACTGCAGAGCTCTTCAACTGAAAATAGAAATGAATAATCATCTGCATGAAAAATTAAATAAAATTTTTATTTTTTCTAGTAACAAACCTGAGTACTTTAACTAAAGAGAAGAATTCAGTGCGAGATGGAGTCGGTTGTGTAAGTTGGATGACAAGCAGTTATCCAGCTGGTGAGGGTGAGAGGTAAGTAGCCCCGCCCCCTTTCCAGCTGGAAAGACTTCACTTTTAACCTTTCAACCCAAGACTTAGAGGGGTGGTTGAGGAGGGAAGTTGAATTAAAGGGCTCAGGATTGTATGGCACTGAAAAATACAAATTGCGTACTTTAAAAATTGGCAATTTATTCATATGAAACAAACAAATCCTAATACTTTAATTAGGGTAACATACAGCCTGATTTGATGAAAGTCCCCTTGGAACTTAAATTGGATGGTTCATTTTCTTCCTTGGCAGTGATCATCGCTTGATCTATGCACAAGCAAAGCGATGACCCCAGCAACCTCCTACCTGACTTTCATAGTGATGAAAAGCTGATAGGACCAGGATCATACATGCAAGCATGTACCTGATCAAACTAGAGATCCCCTTCCCTCGAAAAGGGATATCAGTTGGAAGTATATACAGTACCTTGTATGATGATTAATGGGTTGGAATGAGATCCACTACCACTTTCCTCATAAAAGGGAGATGGGAGTGATACTGTACTCCTTTAGACCTAAATAATGGAACTCTGAAGTGTAACTTACCAGCTTCAGGTTCGAACCAGAAAGAAAGTTTCGACCACTTGGTTCCTGAGAGGGGGATAGAAGAATACAGAAGAGAAAGTCATATTACCAGTAACACCAAACTTACATTTACACGTTGCCATAGACAAAAAGCATCTTTATCCCGTGTGGGAGATGAGCTGGTTACACAAATACTTTAGCAGCCACCACAGGTCCAAGCACAGATGTGTCTAAGGTTTTGTAGGTATACTCTTGCAAGTACAAGACCGTGAAGTGGTCTGTCTTTTCCAAACTTTGGCTTTCAATACTTGGCCCTCTGACAGGTTTTTTCTGAAGACAACAGTGGGGTTAATACCCCCAACTTCAAGAACTCTGGTCCAAGCTGGTACCTCGTCCCTCTCACCTGTTAAGGCATACACTCTATAGATCATCTCACAAAGCCCGAAAGAGACCGTGTTCCTTGACACCTCTTCCTTGGACCTACAAGTTCTAACACAAAGTCTCTTAACACTCAGGCCTGAGGTATTGGGTCCTTCTCAGATAACACCACAAAGCCCTCATGGGACATAAGAGCATTTCCTCTCAATCACCACCCAATGCCTCACTTAGAGAGGAGATGGAAAAGGACTTGAACTTGGGGATATGCACTGCCAGGTTCTGGGTTTTGGCCATGAAGTCAGGCACAAAACTAAAGAAAACCTCCTTCTACCCCTCACCGTGGGTGGCTAAATAAGAGAGACCGTGCAACTCGCTAACCCTCTTTGCAGATGCTAAAGATAGCAAAATGACATCCTTTAGAGTCAGATCCTTGTCTAACAACCTCTTCAAAGGCTTGAATAAAGAATATGCAAGAGCCTTGAGGACTAAAGTTACGTCTCACTCTGGGGGCCTGAGATTCAGGGGAGGACAAGACTACTTGAAGCTCCGCACGAGCATAGACAACTTCCAGGAAATGGAAAGGTCTATACCCTTCAGTCGGAAGACCATACTCGAGGCTGAGCGGTAGCCTTTGATAACCACAACCGAGAGGCGCTTCTCCTGGGGAGGGAAAACAAGGAAATCCGTAATCTGAGACAGAATTTCTCTGACCGGAGAAATATCCCTTCTATAACACCAATCACAGAAGATGGCCCAGTTAGCCTGATAGACAGATGTACAGGACCTCTGGAGGTATCTAGATATCACTTGCGTGGTGCCTCAAGAAAAAGCCTTTCGCTCAGATGCTGGATAACCTCTGGCAGTGAACACCTAAGGCCTCCACGCCTAGTGGTACTTCTGTAGATGTGGCTGACAGAGAAGTGCGGGCCACTGGAGTTGTTCTCTTGAGACCTCGACCAGAAGAGCAAGAAAATCAGGATACCACTCGGCATTAGGCCATCTGGGAGCCACCAAGGTCATCAGTACTGGCTTAATCAACACTGTTGATTACCGTCCGGATCAGGCTAAACAGCAGAAAGGCATACGCACCCAGGTGATTCCATATGTGTTGGAAAGCACCTTTGAACACCACCCAAGGGGAGCAGAACATGAGTAGCTTCCTCTACTGCTGGGTGGCAAACAGGTTGATCCCAGGAGAGCCCCACAGGGTAATAAGACTTTCCGCTAAAAGAGGATGCAGGGGCAACTCTGCCCATGGAGACTGAGTGTCTGCTAGTACATTCCTCTTGGTTGTAATGTACCTTGCTGACAACTCTAGACTGTGAAATGTATGAAGTATTCGCTTTGTCAGCGTGCAATTAGTCCACAAAAGAGAGGGAATGGTGCCATCAGTGTTTCCCTCGCCCTCCCCTCTTCTTATCACACCCTATCCTAAACAGAGCGGGCACAGGCTCTTTTCAAGGATAGGTTGAGTGAGTTGTGGACCATTCCTGTAGGACTGGCCAAACATGAAGGTTCAGACGCTGCCCCATTCGAAGGTTCAGAGCTCTTGAGGGAGACAGTGAGGTGGATCAGGGAGTCCTGTGAAGCGGTGCTCCATGATTCCAACACTGCCTGCTTACGACTCTCCAGCAGAAGAAACGTGGCAGCCCAAACCGATGAGTTCTCCAATGACAACCTGTTTTGAGAAGTAAGAAACTACAGCGTCCTGCCTCTTCAAAACCCAGTTACCCCACGAGTTTGTTGCCTGATGAGCAAGGAAGGTGACCACCTTCCTGCCCAACAGCACAAGGCTCTTGTACTCCTTCAAAGCTTCAAGAGTTGACAACCTCGTTGACTTTGTGAAATACGTACCTGCTCCTGACCACTGATAAATCCAGGAGAGAGTCCAAGACCAAAGCCTTCATGGCTGCCGATTGAGAGGCCGAGAAGAACTTGCCTGCATTGTGTCTCTCCAATGAGAGCCCCATGAGAAGGCAAAGTGACAGGTCATCCTGCAGAGGTGCAGACGCAGCATTTTTCGGCGTATAGAACTTCCACTACCTACAGAGTGAGAGGGGGGCAGTAGGATCTTGCTTGCCCTTCTGGATCAGAGTAAATTCTCAGACCTACAGATCTGATCATTTGATCATCCAACCGGGCCAAGTTTACGAGATCCGATCACGGCTACTCCAGCAAAGGCTTCAATTCTTGAGGGGCACCAAAGTGCCAATCAATGGCCAAAGGCGGTGTCACAGTCGCTTACCCCACAAGGTTGCAATCATGAATGACTGCAAGGACCTTCAAAAATGAACTCTATAACTCAGAATAGTCTACTTCAGATGGCCGGAGTCCTCGAGACATCCTCCCCCTGAGCACCTTCACAACCTGCCAAGGCTGAGGGCGAGGCAGTATGCTCCCGAGACTGTTCCTCCACACGAGTACTACCATCACGAATATAATCGTGGGTGAAGAAGTACCAAGCAGGCCTATAGCAATAGGAGGAGACCCCCTGGCACGTAAACTAGCAGAGGCGAATAAGTACCAAGTACTTCTCCTCCTGTGGGTTGGTCAAAGGAGCAACTAGGGCTGCATGCTCTAAGGAACAGGAAATAAAGCCCTCTACCCTACATTTTTGGCTTACCAAAGCGAGCATGCACTTGATTACGTCCTTGAAAGGTACCATTCTCTTTACCAACCGTAGAAACAACTCATTAGTAGAGGGACTAACAGGCATCCAGCATCCCCGAAGGAAGAGAGAAAGAGGTCGTCACAGCACTCCATCAACCTTGGAACAAAAAGTGTATCAGGCTGCCTGCTGGGCAGTGGCAATGACCCAGAAAACTGGAGCCAGCCTCGCCCCGTGCACTGGCCCCAAAAATCTGGGAACCACATGGGTGCTGTCCACCCCCTTTGAAAGAGAGGTGGTTTCACTGGGAGTCTTATCCCTAGTACTATGGATAACCTTCCCAGAGTTCTTTGACCTTTTCCTCTTCTTCATCTTAAAAGAGTTAGAATCTGTGTTAGAGGATAAAGAGAACCATGACAAAGAGTGGGAGGATTAGGAAGAACAGCGCACCTACTTCTTCCCCTTGCTAGGTCTGCAAGCAGAGCAGTCAGGATCTGAGTGTGATTGTTGACAACAATGCTCCCCCGATGGGAGAAACCACACGGGTTATGCTAACAGGAGCCACGACACAGAAACACGCTGTCATAGGAGGAGATAGCACACCCACAGGGACCTACGACCCCTCAACAAACAGGACTGGAGACACAACCACTGACAATGAGGGATGAGGAATAGGCCCAGGACCCCCTTAGCACAAGGGTTGAACAATGGACACAGGGGGAGGGGTGGGTATCATTGGGTCAGGGATGGGGTAACCCTGGGGAAAAGGGGTAGCACATAACTTGCCTTTGCCCTTAGCTTTACGGGACTAGGCGTGGACCTCGCCTCTCGACACTGGCATCTTGTCTGCTGGTCTGGGAGATACTTTACTACACTTACCATCCTTCTTAGATTTTATACGGGGTTAACTGCAGGGATCCCTGACACTGTCACAAGGGCTGGAACGGTGCCTGTGGGGAAGTCTGTGGATCGTTAAGGAACGACGAGATCTGAAGATGGCGAGAGGACTCGTCGTCGGCAGGAGGCTGTCAGATGGGAAAGCGGGAGCAATGACCGTGAGACAGCGTGGAAGGGCCAGGAGAAGGCGATAGTTGGGCTTCACAAAGAGCAAATGCATCAGCAGTAGAGGCAACCACAAGGGCAGGTGAAGGATTTTTCCGCACACTACACTGAAAAAGCTGAAGTAAAGCTTCTTTGGAAGGGGGTTCAGTCACTCCTAACTCCCAGGAACAGCCATGCCTACAGCACATCTGAAAGAAAAAATGGTTCTTCGGAGGCTGGAGGCAACTCCTCTCGGGGAAGCAACAGCACCCCTGGTACCCCGAGGTTGCCATAGAATAAACTGGTCTACGCTCCTACTCGATCGGCCCCCGAAGAAGGACAGGCGAGGAGGAGCTTCAGAAAGACGTCTAGGAGTGCGGGAAGAGGAAGTCTGAGGTCCTTTCCCCCTAAAGAAGACCCAGGGGGAGAGATCTCTTTTGGACTTCTTCTCCCTACAATGCCCAAACTTCTCCCACTGGGAGGCGGACCACTCCCTACACTCGTCGTAGGGCGAACCCTGCTCGCAGAGAAGCCCCCTGCAGGTCGGGCACAGAGAAAATGAGGGTCGATATTACCCGATGACATGAAGGTGCTGCAAAAGCATCCTTCAGGACCAGGGAAAGTATGCATGGGAGCATCAGGAACTGCAGCAGGCAAAGTTGGAGACTGGAGAGACTGGGCCAGGTATGGGATTGGGAACTCCTTGGGGGAAGATCAACATCCACCTCTGCAGAAGCTGGCGTTCGCTTCCTCTCTGCTCCCAAATGTAGCAACTCCAACAATCCTTCCTCCTTCGACAGAGGACCAGAGATATCAAAGGAAGGCCAAATCTGTAAAAGCTTGTCAATAGAAAAAGACTCCCCTGCTTCACTAAGGGAAGCGGTAACGTTCTCCTTACCTAAGGGCTGTCCAGGGGTTAAAGGGTCACCATTCCAGCTCGATCGAGTCCTGAGGAGGTCGAACAAGAAGGAGCTTCAGGAAGAAATCGAGGGGTGGAAGAAGTCAGTCGAGGTTTCCTAAACTTCGAGGATGACCCCAATGGAGAAGAATTCCTCTTCGACTTCTTCTTGCGCCACCTGCTAAATCTCTCCCACTGAGAGAATGGTCACTCCTTACAATCCTCACAGGTGTCACCCTGATTACATGGTCAAACTCGGCAGGACGGGCTTAGCAAATGGGGCTCCGTCTTGACCGAAGACATGAAAGTACAGCATTTGCGCTCTTCAAGTCCAGGACAAGTCCGCATGACGACCGTCAAGAAGAAAAACGATCCCAACCTAAAAATACAAAAAGAAAAATAAGTCTAATAATGGCCACTTAGTATAGGCGTTGGAGAGACGAATATCCACTCTCAACCGAGCCAAAAGCAAAATGGATGAGACAACAGTGGTGTGCATGTGTGTGAGCGGGTAGCTGGTTCTAGTCCTACCCCCCCCCCCTAACTAGCGGTGGGGTAGTTACACCTCGCTGAAAGTCTTATGGCTAGTCTTCCAGCTTCACCGAAAGAATATTCCCTAATAAAGAGTGAAGGGTTTGTACTTAGTGTCAGAGAAAATCAGTTACTGTACTATTCTATTAAAATGTAGGGCAGACATACGTGAAAAAAAGTGAAATTGTCTCCCCTAAAAGGGGGACTGTCTCATCTAAAAGGGGGACTGTCTCGTCTAAAAGCGGGACTGTCTTGACTAATTATTATCATTATTACTAGCTAAGCTACAACCTTAGTTGGAAAAGCAGGATGCTTCAAGCCCAAGGGCTCCAACAGGAAAAATAGCCCTGTGAGGAAAGGAAATAAGAAAATAAACAAACTACAAGAGAAGTAATGAATAATTAAAATATTTTATGAACAGTAACATTAAAATAAATCTTTCATATACAGTATATATTATAAAAATTCAAAAAAACGAAGAGGAAGAGAAACACGATAGCAGTGTTCTTGAGTGAACTCTCAAGCAAGAGAACTCTTAACCCAAGACAGTGGAAGACCATGGTACAGAGGCTATGGCACTGCCTAAGACTAGAGAACAATGGTTTGATTTTGGAGTGTCCTCATAGTCTCTTCTACCCTTACCACAAGGAAATTAGCAACTGAACAATTACAGCAATTACAGTACAGTAATTAACCACTAATTAACCTCTTGAGTAAAGAATTCTTTTGTAATCTCAGTGCTGGCACATGTATGAGGACAGGAGAATGTGGAAAGAATAGAGTAGACTATTCGGTTTATGTGTAAGCAAAGGAAAAATGAGACGTAACCAGAGAGAGGGATCCAATATAGTACTGTCTGGCAAATCAAAGGAACCAATAACTCTATAGCGATACGCTAGTATCTCAATGGGTGGCTGGTGCCCTGGCCAACCTTCTACCTACTCTGGTCACATTATACTTACTTTGGGAAGGATTAGGCTTAGAAATTAATAACAGTATTCACAAACCAGTTAATGACCTCATTTTTGAAGGCCTATTTGCACATGGATTAACAGTATTTATAAATAGTCGCTTTTTTTTTTTTTTGTATGTAGCTTAGTTAACAAAGCATATCCTTGATATGCTTATCATGGAAACTTTAATATTACCACAACAGTAGGTTCAGGGTAAGCAGCAAAAACAGGTATATGGCTAGTAAGTAATAGGTTTGAATAAAAAATAATTATGCTATTTCGCAACATCGTATGCAGGGTATGTAGTTGGATGGGACAGGCATAAACATGTTATGTTCATTAGTAAAATAAATTTTTGAATATACTTACCCGATGATCATGTAGCTGTCAACTCCGTTGCCCGACAGAAATCTACGGTCGGGATACGCCAGCGATCGCTATCCAGGTGGGGGTGTACACAACAGCGCCATCTGTGGTCAGGTACTCAAGTACTTCTTGTCAACAAGACCTCAATTTTCTCCTCGGTCCACTGGTTCTCTATGGGGAGGAAGGGCGGGTCCTTTAAATCATGATCATCGGGTAAGTATATTCAAAAATTTATTTTACTAATGAAAATAACATTTTTCAATATTAATCTTACCCGATGATCATGTAGCTGATTCACACCCAGGGTGGTGGGTGGAGACCAGCATACATGTTAACAAAGAAGCTAAGTATCCCGTATTTCATTTTATTAGTTATTCAAAATAACAATATAAAATAAATAAGTACCTGGTAAGGAAGTCGACTTGAACCATTACTCTGCCTTTATTAAGTACGTCTTCCTTACTGAGCGTAGCGGTCCTCTTAGGATGCTGAACGACTCTTAGGTGCTGAAGTATAAAGGGCTGCAACCCATACTAAAGGACCTCATCACAACCTCTAACCTAGGCGCTTCTCAAGAAAGAATTGACCACCCGCCAAATCAACCAGGATGCGGAAGGCTTCTTAGCCGACCGTACAACCCAAAAACAACAATAAAAAGTATTCAAGAGAAAGGTTAAAAAGGTTATGGGATTATGGGAATGTAGTGGCTGAGCCCTCACCTACTACTGCACTCGCTGCTACGAATGGTCCCAGGGTGTAGCAGTTCTCGTAAAGAGACTGGACATCTTTGAGGTAGAATGATGCGAACACTGACTTGCTTCTCCAATAGGTTGCATCCATAACACTCTGCAGAGAACGGTTCTGTTTGAAGGCCACTGAAGTAGCCACAGCTCTCACTTCATGTGTCCTTACCTTCAGCAAAGCAAGGTCTTCTTCCTTCATATGAGAATGAGCTTCTCTAATCAGAAGCCTGATGTAGTAAGAAACTGCGTTCTTAGACATTGGTAGCGAAGGCTTCTTAACAGCACACCATAAGGCTTCTGATTGTCCTCGTAAGGGTTTAGACCTTTTTAGATAGTACCTAAGAGCTCTGACTGGGCAAAGTACTCTCTCCAGTTCGTTACCCACCAAGTTGGACAGGCTAGGGATCTCGAACGATTTAGGCCAAGGACGTGAAGGAAGCTCGTTTTTAGCCAAAAAACCGAGCTGCAAGGAACATGTAGCCGTTTCCGATGTGAAACCTATGTTCCTGCTGAAGGCGTGGATCTCACCTACTCTTTTAGCTGTTGCTAGGCATACGAGGAAAAGAGTTTTTAATGTGAGGTCCTTAAAAGAGGCTGATTGGAGCGGTTCAAATCTAGATGACATAAGGAACCTTAGGACTACGTCTAGATTCCAGCCTGGAGTGGACAACCGACGTTCCTTTGAGGTCTCAAAAGACCTAAGGAGGTCCTGTAGATCTTTGTTGGTGGAAAGATCCAAGCCTCTGTGGCGGAAAACCGCTGCCAACATACTTCTGTAACCCTTGATCGTAGGAGCTGATAGGGATCTAACGTTCCTTAGATGTAACAGGAAGTCAGCAATCTGGGTTACAGTGGTACTGGTTGAGGAAACTGCATTGGCCTTGCACCAGCTTCGGAAGACTTCCCATTTAGATTGATAGACTCTGAGAGTGGATGTCCTCCTTGCTCTGGCAATCGCTCTGGCTGCCTCCTTCGAAAAGCCTCTAGCTCTTGAGAGTCTTTCGATAGTCTGAAGGCAGTCAGACGAAGAGCGTGGAGGTTTGGGTGTACCTTCTTTACGTGAGGTTGACGCAGAAGGTCCACTCTTAGAGGGAGAGTCCTGGGAACGTCGACCAGCCATTGCAGTACCTCTGTGAACCATTCTCTCGCGGGCCAGAGGGGAGCAACCAACGTCAGCCGTGTCCCTTTGTGAGAGGCGAACTTCTGAAGTACCCTGTTGACAATCTTGAACGGCGGGAATGCATACAGGTCGAGATGGGACCAATCCAGCAGAAAGGCATCCACGTGAACTGCTGCTGGGTCTGGAATCGGAGAACAATACAATGGGAGCCTCTTGATCATCGAGGTAGCGAACAGATCTATGGTTGGCTGACCCCACAGGGTCCAAAGTCTGCTGCAAACATTCTTGTGAAGGGTCCACTCTGTGGGGATGACCTGACCCTTCCGGCTGAGGCGATCTGCCATGACATTCATATCGCCCTGAATGAACCTCGTTACCAGCGTGAGCCTTCGATCTTTTGACCAAATGAGGAGGTCCCTTGCGATCTCGAACAACTTCCTCGAATGAGTCCCCCCTGCTTGGAGATGTAAGCCAAGGCTGTGGTGTTGTCGGAGTTCACCTCCACCACCTTGTTTAGCTGGAGGGACTTGAAGTTTATTAAGGCCAGATGAACCGCCAACAACTCCTTGCAATTGATGTGAAGTGTCCTTTGCTCCTGATTCCATGTTCCCGAGCATTCCTGTCCGTCCAATGTCGCACCCCAGCCCGAGTCTGATGCGTCCGAGAAGAGACGGTGGTCGGGGGTCTGAACAGCTAACGAAAGACCTTCCTTGAGAAGAATGCTGTTCTTCCACCACGTTAGAGTAGACCTCATCTCTTCTGAAACAGGAACTGAGACCGTCTCTAGCGTCATGTCCTTTATCCAGTGAGCAGCTAGATGATACTGAAGGGGGCGGAGGTGGAGTCTCCCTAACTCGATGAACATGGCCAGCGATGAAAGTGTCCCTGTTAGACTCATCCACTGCCTGACTGAGCATCGGTTCCTTCTCAGCATGCTCAGGATGCACTCTAGGGCTTGGTTGATCCTTGGGGCCGACGGAAAAGCCCGAAAAGCTCGACTCTGAATCTCCATACCCAGGTAAACAATGGTCTGGGATGGGACGAGCTGGGACTTCTCTAAATTGACCAGGAGGCCCAGTTCCTTGGTCAGATCCATAGTCCATCTGAGATTCTCCAGACAGCGACGACTTGTGGGAGCTCTTAAAAGCCAGTCGTCTAAATAGAGGGAGGCTCTGATGTCTGCCAAGTGAAGGAATTTCGCAATATTCCTCATCAGTCTCGTAAACACAAGAGGTGCCGTGCTTAGGCCAAAGCACAAGGCTTGGATTGATTGATTGATTGATTGAAAGTTTTCTGGCATCCTGACATCTAAGGTCATTGACGCCGATACCATTTACTGTATACGAAAATTAAAAGAGAATTCGATTAAAACCATAAAAATTAAGAAGTCATTAAAATAGTTAAATAGTTTTCAGAAGACCTGCTTCTGAAATAAATCTAAAAATTCCGCTCGCATAGTAAGACACATCATGTCCAAGAATCTTGGCAAGGATAAACCTGCCATCCTCACCTCGAGCCTCAAACAGATATCTATTTCTTAAGTTAGTAAAATTAGGGCATTCGGTCAACAAATGCCTCACTGTTAAAGGTACTAAGCAGTCCTCGCAATACGGTTGGTGTTGGCCCTTCAGCAGAAACTCGTGTGTCAACCGTGTGGTACACAACCTTTCCAAAGACGAATCTTAGGAAAGGTTGGGAGTCTGGATGGATGGGGACGTGAAAGTATGCGTCTTTCAGGTCTAACGAGACCATCCAGTCCTCCTGCCTGACCGCTGCTAGGACCGACTTCGTCGTCTCCATCGTGAACGTCTGCTTGGTGACATAAGCATTGAGAGCACTGACGTCCAGCACCGGTCTCCAACCTCCTATCTTCTTGGCTACAAGGAAGAGACGGTTGTAAAAGCCCGGGGATTGATGATCCCGGACTATGACCACTGCTTCCTTTTGTAGCAAGAGTGACACCTCTTGTTGCAACGCTAGCCTCTTGTCCTTCTCCTTGTAGTTGGGAGAGAGGTTGATGGGAGATGTAGTTAGAGGGGGATTGAGGCAGAACGGAATTCTGTATCCCTCCCTTAGCCACTTCACAGACTGAGCGTCTGCACCTCTGCTCTCCCAAGCTTGCCAGAAAGTCTTGAGTCTGGCTCCTACTGCTTTCTGGAGAGGAAGGCAGTCAAAACTTGCCTTTTGCGGACTTGGAACCCTTCTTGGACTTGCCACGGTGACTGTCTGCACGGGTACCTCCTCTGCTGGAGGTTCTGCCACGAAAGGGCGGGATGAACCTAGAAGCAGGTGTATCAGCTGCTAAAGGGCGGAAGGGTCTAGGCACGGAAGGTAAGGTTTTAGCCTTACGTGCAGAAGAAGCCATGAGGTCATGCGTATCCTTCTGGATAAGAGAGGCAGCCATCCCCTTAATCAACTCCTCCGGAAACAGACACTTGGAGAGAGGAGCAAACAGCAACTCTGACTTCTGGCAAGGAGTGATACCAGCAGATAAGAAGGAGCACAGATGTTCTCTCTTCTTGAGGACCCCTGATACATATGAAGCCGCAAGTTCACCAGACCCATCCCGTATTGCCTTGTCCATGCTTGACATGATCAGCATGGCCGAGTCCTTGTCAGAAGGGGAAGTCTTCCTGCTTAAGGCTCCCAAACACCAATCGAGGAAGTTGAATATCTCGAAGGCACGAAAGACTCCCTTCAACATATGATCAAGATCGGAAAAGGACCAGCAGATCTTCGAACGTCTCATAGCCAACCTGCGGGGAGAGTCAACCAGACTTGAGAAGTCGGCCTGGGCAGAGGCAGGAACCCCCAAGCCAGGTTCCTCTCCCATGGCATACCAGACGCTCGACTTAGAAGCCAGCTTGGGAGGAGGAAACACAAAAGAGGTCCTTCCCAGTTGCTTCTTGGAATGCAACCAGTCCCCCATAACCCTCAAAGCTCTCCTTGATGATCTGGCGAGAACAAGCTTGGTGAAGGCAGGCGCAGCAGACTGCATGCCCAGAGCAAACTCGGAGGGAGGAGAACGAGGGGTTGCAGACACAAAGTGTTCAGGATACAATTCTCTGAACAAAGCAAGGACTTTGCGAAAGTCTAAGGAGGGTGGCGAAGACTTGGGTCCTTCAACATCAGAGTGAGGATCATCCAGATGAGCAGCTTCATTCTCCGATACATCCTCATCCGAAAGTTGAGTTGTGAGTGGCAAAGGCAGAGCAGCAAGCTGAGCGGCTGAATCCTGCAGAACGGGTGCATGCGTACCTGCGGATCCATCAGCATGCCTCTGCTGGACAGACTGTGAGCTGGCAACAACAAAAGCAGAGGGCCGGTGTGTGGGAGGGTCTGCGGTGGGCTGAGGAGCATGCGGTATGGTATGCAGAGCATGAGGTAAGGCATGCGGCTCATGCTGCATGGTATGCGGCTCATGCTGCATGGTATGCGGCTCATGCTGCATGGTATGCGGAGCATGCTGTAAGGTCTGCAGAGCATGCTGCATGGGCTGAGGAGAATGCCGCATAGTGCTGGAACCCGGCAACTCCTGATGCGGCAGCTCACGCATGTTAGCAGATGGTGCAGCAAGAACATGCGTCTGGCAGTGAGGACTGCGCATCGGTAGAGGAGCTCTCACAGGTGGGGTGTGGGAGCAGGCAGCCGCAGTATCTGCTGAGCGCACAACCTCTGCGGGTTGTAGGTTAACAGGAGAGGTGTTAACCTTCTCGGCATGATACTCCTGCATAAAAGCCGCAAGCTGAGACTGCATAGTCTGCAGCATGGACCACTTAGGGTCTACTGTGGTTGGAGCAACAACAGACGGTGCAGAGGCCTGTTGAGGGACCACTCTACCTCTCTTGGGAGGTGTGCAGTCATCAGATGACTGCGGCGAGTCCGAACTGACCCAGTGGCTACACCTGGGCCGTTGGACTAGCTCGGAAGGGACCTTACGTTTGAGCGGTCGTGAGACCTTGGTCCACCGTTTCCTCCTGGAAACCTCTTATACAGACGAGGAATGTAAGGGCTCATTCGTCTGGGAGTGGAAGGGATGATCCTTAGCAGATGCGTCCGCAACCACTGAGGATACATCCGTGCGCCGATCAAGGCCTGCCGAACCCTTTGGTCCTTCGACATTGCTTCTCCCCTGGGCTTGGGAGCTTGCAAGAGGTCCCGGACTGGGAGGACAACTGGCACGCACAGATGTATCCTCATGCGCAACACTGACACTGACACTATGCACAGCACTAGCACTAACACTTCCCACTGCACTCTTCGCTTTCAGCTCTCTGACATCTGCCAAGAGCTGATTGCGGTCACTAACCAACGACTCCACCTTATCACCGAGAGCCTGAATGGCACGCAACATATCAGCCATTGCAGGCTGAGCACTCGTAGCAGGTTCGGGAGTCACCACCACAGGGGAAGGAAAAGGTTGAGGGGCATGGGGAGAGGAAAAATCCACAGAGCGAGAAGAACTCCTCCTATCTCTCTCCTTCTCTAACCTACGTGTATATCTGAGGAATTCATTAAAATCGAATTCCGAAAGCCCAGCACATTCCCCACATCGATCTTCCAATTGACAGGATTTTCCCCTACAATTGGAACATACGGTGTGAGGATCTATAGAGGCCTTCGGAAGACGCCTATTACAAGTCCTAACACTACACTGCCTGTATTTAGGAACTTGGGAATGGTCAGACATCTTGAATTTAGAGGTAGTCAAGGGGGAATTCCAAAATAAAGCAAAGATCGTTAACCAATGAATCAAATTAATTCCAAAAGCTTGCTAAGCTAAGGATAAAGCTTCCTGAACAGCGAAGGCTAAATTTCAGAGCAAATACATCACCAAAACGTGAACAAAAGACTCCAAAATCAACAGCGTATCCATGTAGGTCTTGCCGGCGGCACGACAGAGGAAAAATTGAGGTCTTGTTGACAAGAAGTACTTGAGTACCTGACCACAGATGGCGCTGTTGTGTACACCCCCACCTGGATAGCGATCGCTGGCGTATCCTGACCGTAGATTTCTGTCGGGCAACGGAGTTGACAGCTACATGATCATCGGGTAAGATTAATATTGAAAACTTCTTATTACTAGCAAAATTGACTTACTTTATGGGGACAATATTGGCGGATGTTTTTCTATAGGAAATACAAGATTCTTAAAAAAAAGACAAAAACTTTCCCATCCATATCTATATAATCAAATATTGTTTATCTTGGTTTGAAATACAATACTGTATTACGAAGCTAGTTTTACTTTAATATTTACGAAATATTATTATTTAATGTTACCTTGCCAGCCAGGAGTGCAGCCAGTAGGAAGGTTGACTTAGTCTTAGGGTAAGCTAAGAAGGAAACCATAAATTTTTATGTCATAACTTCTGGAATTTCAAAATATCTAAAATGTGAAAAATATAGGTTTCCACAAATTATTTGCATCAGAACAATTTAAAGTACTTATAAATACACCAGACACAATTCTTATTTTCTTCATTAGGGATGTTGTGCTATAGTAAATATTTACTCACATTCTGATTAGCGACCCGGTCCATCCCAACTAACTACAAAGGGTCCAAAAGAAACCAACTAGTGCAAGAGATACTAGAAGATAAAGTAAAGATTATTATTCTTAAAACAAGAAGATCAACCAGTCCAATGAGCCATAATCGACTCTTACAGAGCTGGCCCAGATAATTTTGGGGTGGAAAAAACATACAGTATACACTATATTAGATCTGATTGATAAAAAGATTAATGTATAGTAAATATAAGATACAGAAATAGTTAAAAATCAAAATTTCAACCACCACACCTATGCTTCTTGGACGGTACCTCCAATTACTGGAATCCCCCGGATTTACTTTAATCCTCAGGTAAATACTGGAATCCCCTTGAAAATGACCGAAATCCCCTACAATATCACTACAAACCCTTAGAAATTGATAAATAATATGTGTTTTAATTAAAAAACGTTAATTGTTCAGTGGCCACTTTCCTCTTGGTAAGGGTAGAAGAGAGACTTTAGCTATGGTAAGCAGCTCTTCTAGGAGGAGGGCACTCCAAAATCAAACCATTGTTCTCTAGTCTTGGGTAGTGCCATAGCCTCTGTACCATGGTCTTCCACTGTCTTGGGTTAGAGTTCTATCGCTTGAGGGTACACTCGAGCACGCTATACTATCTAATTTCTCTCTTTCTTGTTTTGTTATGATTTTTATTTTAGAGTTTATAAAGGAAATATTTATTTTAATGGTGTTGCTATTCTTAAAATATTTTATTTTTCCTTTATTCCTTTCCTACTGAGCTATTTTCCCTGTTGGGGACCCCTGGGCTTATAGCATCCTGCTTTTCCAACAAGGGTTGTAGCTTACCAAGTAATAATAATAATAATTTATGTTTTTAGCATTTATATTTTCTTATATATTTGCAAGTAGAACCTTGGCTAGGGGTTGTGACCTGGGAAGGTTTGTGACTTGGGAAGGGGGTCTGGGGACTTGCCCAGGCTAGGGGTTGTGACCTGGGAACTACTAGGTTAGGTTAGGTGGGTTTGTTAGGTTCTGTACCCATTTACAGTATAAATTGTGTAAAGGGTTTATAGAAAAATGCTTTAAAATACACATTTTACTTAAATCAATTTACTAAAAAATAATGTAATTTAATAAAAGCATATTATTTATCGATTTCTAAAGATTTGCAATGTATCAGTTGGGGATTTTGGTAATTTTCAAGGAGATTCCAGTAATTCGTGGTTTCCCTTCTTGAAAGGGTTAAAATCTTAAAAAGAAACTCTCTCCTCAACCTTATATTAATGATAGGGTGAAAGTGTGAACGAAATATATATTTTATGAAATAGGGGGATAGAGGAGAGAAAAAAAAATAAAGGATAAGATAACAAAAAATGTAGCTATTAAATGGGAGACGCAAAGTAAAGATTCACCAATGGTAACAGAGGATACATTGAAGAATTTATAAAAGGAGATATTTATAATGATGTGGGCTAGCCTTAAAATGCTAGATCTACGATGTAACTTTAAAGGAACAAATGAAGATGATAACATACACATGTTATGTGAGGTTAAAGAAGAGAGGACATAGTACCTATTCGAATGCAGTGAACTTCAGGAGGTTAATTATATAAAAAAGGGGTCTGACATGTTCTGGAAATGGCAAGTTTCACCTTTACCGCAATAGAAATAGGGAACCAATATTGTAGGAATGAAATAAAGTTGAAGTAGGTAACTAATATTGGTTATGATGACCTATCCTTGTATACTAACGTTTCCAAAGTTTCAAGTGACCAAAATTCGAAGTTCGAATGAAAAACCGGGGCCTGGTTCCTGGTTCCTTATTGCTCACTCCGCAGAATAAGTTTGCGGGCACTCTATCCCTTTATAGATGGGAGCAAAGCTTCTAAGCTTATTCTTAAGTTTATATTACCTGTGCCTTAAATAAATCAATACCGTAATGAGATTCTCAATCTTTGCTTTTATTCCATTCTACCTTAAAATTAGATAAGATAACACTTTGCTATCATCAGTTTTGGCAACCTATTGTGGTCAGTTTGGACTTCTTAAATTCTTTTATATGCATCAAATTCCAAGCTGACCAAGGTAGAGAACATCACGTTGAGGCTTCGCCTTTGCATCGGCGACTCTGTGTCTTTTAGTTTTGTGTTCCTTACTTTCACTAGTTTTTCTCTTTTTATTCTCATTTGTTGTAGTACACTTTTCTTATTCCTAAAATTTTCTTCACTAAAAGGGGATTTTCCTATTGTTTGTGCACTATCCTCTTCCTATGGTTGTTGGAGCTCAATTGCTTTTATTCTTATATTATATCACTAAACTGTGGAAAATATAAGTGCCCGGGCAGGATCAATTCAAGGAAGAAGTAGAAATATAAACATTGTATCCGAATGACTGCAGCTAACTTGATTTGCATTAAAATCCAAAGAACAACCTTTAAAAAATACTATGAATTTGTCAGTTCTCTTTTATTAAATAATTTTGTTACAAAGCTACCCAAATTTAATTTAAAAAATTATTATAAATATATCTAACGAAGTAAAATAATATCGGGATTTGGGAAAGTAATGCTAGGCTGCATCTGAAAGCCTTCAAATTATTACGAAATGCCTGGTTATATACCAATTTGATAAATTTAAAACGAAGTCGTAGATAACTACTGGTTGTGATGATATATTCTTGCATGCTAACATTTTCCTACATCCAAATGACGAAACTGCGAAAGGAAAACCGGGTCAGGAGGAAGTAGAACTATAAACATTGTATCCGAATGACTGCAGATAACTTGGCTTGCAGTATAATCCAAAGAGAAAAACATTAAAACATACTTTGGATTTGTCAGTTCTTTTTTTATTAAATAATTTTGTTACAAAGCTACTAAAATTCTATTTAAAAAATCACTATAAATACATCGAACGAGGTAAATTTACAAATAATATCGGGAAAGAGTTATGCTAGCTACATCTGAACGTCTTCAAACCATTACGAAATGCCTGGTTATGTACTAACTTTGATAAGTTGATAGTGGGGTCAACAGTCGACGTATCGTCTATAGAACAAATTAATTAGGCTGTACTCTACAAATTATTAAAATGGCCAGGCTTCCAAAAAGGATTGACAGGGAGTGTTTGAAGAAATTCCTTGATAGTTTTGATAATGTTCTAACGGACTGTGATGGTAAGATAAAGAAAACAGCTTTTTACATGTGGGATCATTCTATGCATTAAGCAGAATAAAACTGGTAAATTTATATTTTGAAATTTTAGATGTTTCATAATTACAAGTAAGTCTGAAAAAACATATCTTAAAAGGGAAACAAACACAAGACCACCACCTAACCTAAACTAGGAGCTGTATCCTTACCTACAGGCGACAACCCATCCCTTAACTGTTGTATCCATCGCTTACTTTAAGGGGGCCAACCAGTTAATGCCACTTTTTAAGGACAAGACTTTGACATCCATACAACTTGATTAGGTGACTTGGGACATCATACTGCGCAGGATTTTTGCCTCCGACCTGCTTTTTCCGGTTTCATTGTAGTGTATTACAATACAAAATTACCCATTTTCCTAAGCCAGGGTGATTTATCCTGAAAATGAGTGTTTTTCAAATTCTATCTTGGGTGTATGTATGATAGCAGCCACCTATATGTATTATTATGGCTAACTTAGAATACCTATGGGGCCAAACATGTATCACCTATTTCAAAATGACTGAAAAGCAGAGATGTATTGTAACCTAAGTACACCCATTTAACTTAACCTAGGATACCGTATTCTAGTTTACTAGGTGGGGCTTAACTCCTGAGGGCCTCTTCCTGTTCCAAATCCTCACCTACAACACCGTTTCATTTCGTAAATATCCAAAGAATCAATTGTGCATTTTAGATTAGGCCCATCTGCCTGTATCCTTAATATGTGCAATTGTGCAAAGGTCAGTCTTCCATCAGTTATCTCACATCACTTGGAGATAATGGCCACTTCCACCAATTTATGAATTAATACATAAATGTAATGTAATAAAATATGAAAATAGCAGTCTCATTAATAAAATGATGGTAAACATAAACAAACTTCCTCCTCTCATCTCTGAATAATTAAGAACGCTATGGATAGTACCAGACCTATGACATTGTACCCTGAGGATCCATGTCTCTGGGTTATATCCAAATTGAACAAACTTTCCAGACTGAACAAACTAGTATGGGTCAAAGGGTAAATATTTACTATATAATCCTTGGATGAACGAAAGTAATGTGTCCAGTTACTAATGCAGAGGCTCTCCTAAACTAAATTTTGACCTATTTCTCTAAGGACCTAGACTGACAATGATATAATTTTTCCCCGGGGAAGTATGAAGGTAAATGCAGGGGGAGAAATGTATACAGGAGCATTTAAGTTTGTTAACCCTTTTACCCCCAGGCTATTTGGAACTTTCCAACCCTTAACCTCCAGGGGTTATTTTTTTTTTCAAGCACATTTTGCAGTATATTATTTTTAAATTGCTCTAACAGCCTTAATTTCCATCGTAGAGAGGTCAGGTTGGTCTCATTCCCTTGGAAAATGCCTGAAGTTTCTCAAAAAATTATCAAAAATATGCAAAAAAAATATAAATAGCAGTTTTTTGCAAGGACATACCGGTATGTCCATGGGGGTAAAGGGATGAGTTTTGTGAAACGTACCAGTACGTCCTTTGGGGGTAAAAGGGTTAAGAGTAGGGCTATGATTACTGGCAGGTGCATCTTGTATATACTTATAACAAAATCCTCCTATATTGAAGTATTGAACCATTTACTTTATCCTTTAATTCTTTCTATGCCATAATAAGTGAGGTTTTGCTTTCATTGGTTTCGGCTATCTTTTCTATTACACTCTTCAATTGCTCAAATATTTCTACGACCTCTTCCTCTGATTCTGCTATCAATGCTTTTTTATCTCTATGTAACAACTTCATAGTATCTCTCTTATTTACTATTTTGCGACTTTCCTATTTTTGAATCTCACCTAATTATCTTTTTAAAGGAATTGATCATGAAATAGGTATACATTGTACAATTCCATCAAAAATGAAGTGTAATGCAATGATTAAAAGAAGTGTATGTTTCTTTTGCAGGTGTTTTGTGGACTGGTGATAAAATCATCGGACAAGCTAACGAGGCCCTAAACAAGTTACACGCCTTAGGCAAAAAAGTATTCTATGTTACAAATAACTCGACCAAATCTAGAGACGAATATGTGGAAAAGTGCAAGAATTTGGGATTCATTGCAGAGAAGGTATTTTTACAGCTATGGTTTTAAAAGTATAGTTGCCAATTTGGATTGAATTTATATTCTTATTTAAGAAATATGTAAAGAACTTGTTTTGACCAGGAATAGCTCAGAGTCTTACTAAATGATACCAATCTCAACTAAACTAACTGACCCTAGGGAGCACTATGATAACTAGGGATTGAAAAAAAAAAAAGTGAATGAAAATCATGGTGAGATTTAAAAAAAAAAAAAAATTATGGAAAAAAAAATATAATTTGTAAAGTAAATAATGAATTTACAATTAACAGCGGGGTACTCCAAGGGAATGTTTTGTCACCTATATTGTTTATCCTCCTTGTGGATTTTGTAATGCATAGAACAGTCGCAGATGGTGGAGAAGGATTGGACTGGATTGATAATAGGAAATTTGCAGGCCTACAGTATGCTGGTGATGCTGTCATTAGCAGAACACTATAGGATTTGCAATGCTTGCTTACCAGAATGCATGAAATTTTTAAATATTAAACTTAGCCGGTGAATATATAATAGCTGCAACTCTGCGGCTCGACAGACAACATACTCAAAAAACTCGCGAGCGATCGCTATGCAGGTTGCGGGTGTGCCCACCAGCGCCAACTGTCGGCCAGATACCACTCTTGAATGTAAACAAAACCTTCAATTCTTCTCTGTCGACGTTGACGACAAGACGTACTTATACTCGCTGTAGAACCTGGAGTTTTCCCATCATATTTGGTGAAGTACTTTATTTTGGTTTGAGCTTTCGCAGTACAGGTGTTTTTCCTCAACATAAACTCTTGAACTCTTTATTGAATCGGATTATTTGTTGATGACTTGGATTGTTTTTGGAATTTTCTTTGACTAATTCAAAATGGCTGACCCTTCTCAAGTACCTAGGTTTCGAAAGTGTAATGCTAGGGACTGTAATAGGCGTCTTCCAAAGGCTTCTCTCGACCCTCATACTGTTTGTTCCAATTGTCGGGGTAAAACCTGTCAATTGGGAGATCGGTGTTAGGAATGCGTGGGCCTTTCGGAATTCGATTTTATCGAATATGATAAGTATACACGCAGACTAGAGAGAGATAGGGTAAGGAGAAGCTCTTCTAGGTCCGTAGATTTTTCCTCTCCACATGCCCCTGAACCTAATCCTTCCCCTGTAGTGGTTGTTCCTAACCCCCCTTCTAGCACTCAGGAACCGTCGATGCAAGACATGTTGCGTGCTATCCATGCCTTGGGGGAGAGGGTTGAAGCGTTAGCAAGTGACCGTAATCAACTCATGGCTGACGTGAAGGAACTTAAGTGCCACAGTGCCACGGCGGAAAGTGGGAAAGTGATTAGTGCGCAAAGTGTTGTGAACAGTGTTGCGACCGAGGGTTCGTCTGTTCGTCCCTGTTGTTCACCTAGTCCGGGACCTCTTGCAAGCTCCCAAGCCCAGGGGAGAAGCAATGTCGTACGACTTATGGGTTCGAGAGGCCTTGATCAGCGAACAGACGTTCCCTCTATGGTATCAGGCGTATCTCGTCAAGATCGCCCCTACCATAAGACGAGAGAGCCCATTTTTACCTCGTCTTCCGAAGGCGTTTCACGCAAGAAACCATGGAGCAAGGTTTCTAGGCCTTTGAAACGCAAGTCGGTCCCTTCAGGACAGGTCCAACGTCCCGGATGTAGTCATTGGGACAGTTCGGACCCGTTGCTGTCATCGGATGACTGCTCGCCGCCTAAGCAAGGCAAAGTTGTGCCGTCTCAGACGCTAACCCCGGCTGTTACCGCACCCGTTACCGTAGACCCTAAATGGGTTATACTGCAGGACATGCAGTCTAAGCTTGCGTCCCTTATGGAAGATTACAACGCAGAGAAGGTTTCCGTAGAACCTAGCCGTTTATCTCATGGAGATCCTGGCCGTCAGCCACCCAAGCGTTCTGTTGTGCGTCCTGTTGACGTTGGTGTTGCCAGTTCACGTCAACCAGTTGGGGTTGTACCACACCCGATGCGGTCTCGTGTGGACTTTCAACCTAATGTGGACGTTAAGCAACTCACTGATGCGCCTGGTGACGTTCAGGACGTTCGCCAACCATCAGAGTTGACTTGTTTTGACGCGGTGCGTCAACCTCCGCAACCTAGAGTTGTTTTGACTGCACAACCCAGGCGGTCTAAGCAGTCTCGGGTGGACGCTGTGCGTCCTCACACACCTGTTGTTGTTGTTGACAGTTCCCAGACTGTTCAGCAGTTTCAGGACGCTGCGTCCTGCTCCGTCACTTATGCACCAGTGCGGGCGGACGCTGCGTGTCAAGCATTGCCTACCCCTTTGCTTGTTTCTCATCAGTTATCAGATGAACTTTCGGATGAGGACGTTGCTGACCCTCAGCCTGAGGATCATCCTTCAGACATTGATGAGCCTAGAGCAGTTCCGCCATCTATGGACTTTAAGAAAGTCATGCTCATCTTTAAAGAGTTGTTCCCTGAACACTTTGTCTCTGTGGCTCCTCGTTCGCCGCCGTCTGAGTTTGTTTTAGGCGTTCCTGCTGCCATGCCAGCCTTTACAAAACTCGTTCTCTCTCGCTCATCCAAGAGAGCTTTACGGCTGTTAGGCGATTGGTTAGAAACCAAGAGGAGTTTAGGGAAGACTTCCTTTGCCTTCCCCCCAACTAAACTCTCGTCTAGATCGAGCGTCTGGTATGCCACGGGAGAAGTTCCCGGCTTGGGAGTTCCTGCCTCTGCCCAGGGCGACTTCTCAAGTCTTGTAGACTCTCCCCGCCGCCTAGCCATGAGACGCTCGAAGATTAGTTGGTCATCCTCAGACCTGGACCATCTACTTAAGGGCATCTTTAGGGCTTTTGAAGTTTTTAACTTCCTTGACTGGTGTTTGGGAGCCCTGAGTAGGAAAATCTCATCAGCCGATAGAGATGTTTCCTTACTCATCATGTCCTGCATGGATAAGGCCATCCGCGATGGATCCAACGAGCTCTCCGCCTCGTTTACGTCAGGAGTCCTAAAGAAACGAGAGTCTCTGTGCTCTTTTCTGTCAGCAGGAGTGACGCCCTGTCAACGATCTGAGCTACTCTTTGCCCCTTTATCTAAGTTCTTGTTTCCTGAACTTTTAGTTAAAGAAATATCGTTGTCCCTTGTGCAGAAGGACACCCATGACTTGGTTGCGTCCTCGGCTCGCAAAGGGACCCCTTCGTCTGCCTTGTCTGCTAGACCTAGGATAGACACTCCAGCGTCCAGGTTTATTCCGCCCTTTCGTGGCAGAGCCCCCAGCAGGGGAAGTACTCGTGCCGAAGGGAAGAGAGGAAAGGAACCAAGTCCTCGCGAGGCAGAGTCTGACTGCCCGCAGCTTCAGACAGCAGTAGGTGCCAGACTCAAGAACTTCTGGCAAGCCTGGGAGAAGAGAGGCGCAGATCAACAGTCTGTGAGGTTGCTCAGAGAGGGGTACAAAATCCCATTTGTACGCAAACCTCCTCTAGCGACGTCCCCCATCGATCTCTCTCCCAGGTACCGAGAGGAAGCAAAGAGACAAGCCCTGAAACTAGAAGTGTCTCTTTTGCTAGAGAAGGGAGCGGTGGTCAAAGTCTCGGACCTTCAATCACCGGGGTTTTACAACCGTCTCTTCCTAGTACCGAAGAAGACAGGAGGTTGGAGACCGGTGCTAGACGTCAGTGCTCTGAATGTCTTTGTCACAAAGACAAAGTTCACCATGGAGACCACGAAGTCAGTTTTAGCAGCGGTCAGAAAGGGAGACTGGATGGTCTCTCTCGACCTAAGAGACGCTTACTTCCACATCCCCATTCACTCAGATTCCCAACCTTTTCTGAGATTTGTGTTCGACAATGTGGTGTACCAGTTTCGGGCCCTGTGCTTTGGCCTAAGTCCTGCTCCTCTCGTGTTTACGAGGCTTATGAGGAATGTAGCAAAATTCCTTCATTTATCGGGTATCCGAGCCTCCCTTTATTTGGACGACTGGCTTCTCAGAGCCTCGTCCAGTCATCGCTGTCTGAAGGATCTCAATTGGACTTTAGATCTGACCAAGGAATTGGGACTTCTGGTCAACTTGGAAAAGTCCCAGCTGATCCCATCCCAAACTATTCTGTATTTAGGGATGGAGATTCGCAGTCCAGTTTTTCGGGCTTTTCCGTCGGCCCCCAGAATAGATCAAGCCCTGCTCGTAATCCAAAGGATGTTGAAGAGAGAACGTTGCTCAGTCAGGAATTGGATGAGTCTGATAGGAACTCTATCATCCCTGGAGCAGTTTGTCTCGCTAGGAAGGCTACACCTCCGACCTCTACAATTCCATCTAGCTTTTCACTGGAAAAAGGACAAGACGCTAGAGGCAGTCTCGATCCCGATTTCCGAAACAGTAAAGACTTGCCTGAATTGGTGGAAAGACAATATCAGTCTACGAGAGGGACTTCCCCTAGCAGTTCAGAAACCAAACCACGTTCTCTTCTCAGACGCATCGGATTTGGGTTGGGGTGCGACACTGGACGGTCGGGAATGCTCAGGTCTGTGGACCTCAAGTCAGAGGAGCATGCATATCAACGGCAAGGAGCTTTTGGCAGTTCACCTGGCCTTGATAAGCTTCGAGAGTCTCCTTCTAGACAAAGTGGTGGAGGTCAACTCGGACAACACCACAGCCTTGGCGTACATTTCCAAACAAGGAGGTACCCACTCTCTGACACTGTACGAGATCGCAAGGGACCTGCTCATCTGGTCAAGAGATCGAGGCATCTCCCTAGTGACGAGGTTTATCCAGGGCGACTTGAACGTTCTAGCAGACTGTCTCAGTCGGAAAGGTCAGGTAATTCCAACCGAATGGACCCTCCACAAGGATGTGTGCAAGAGGCTTTGGGCGACTTGGGGTCAACCCACCATAGACCTCTTTGCAACCTCGATGACCAAGAGGCTTCCAATCTATTGCTCTCCAGTCCCAGACCCAGCAGCAATACATATAGATGCCTTTCTCCTAGACTGGTCTCACCTAGACCTTTACGCATTCCCACCATTCAAGATTGTCAACAAGGTACTGCAGAAGTTCGCCTCTCACGAAGGGACAAGGTTGACGTTAGTTGCTCCCCTCTGGCCCGCGAGAGAATGGTTCACCGAGGTACTTCGATGGCTGGTAGACTTTCCAAGAAGTCTTCCTCTAAGAGTAGACCTATTACGTCAGCCACACGTAAAGAAGGTACACCAAAGCCTCCACGCTCTTCGTCTGACTGCCTTCAGACTATCGAAAGACTCTTGAGAGCTAGAGGCTTTTCGAAGGAGGCAGCCAGTGCGATTGCAAGAGCGAGGAGAGCTTCTACCATTAGAGTTTACCAATCGAAGTGGGAAATCTTCCGAGACTGGTGCAAGTCAGTATCTGTATCCTCGTCCAGTACCTCTGTAGCCCAAATTGCGGACTTTCTCTTATATCTGAGAAGAGTTCGCTCCCTTTCAGCTCCCACGATTAAGGGCTACAGGAGCATGTTGGCTTCGGTCTTCCGGCATAGAGGCTTAGATCTTTCCAACAATAAAGATCTACAAGATCTCCTTAAGTCTTTTGAGACCTCTAAGGAACGTCGTTTGGCTACACCTGGATGGAATTTAGACGTGGTCCTAAGATTCCTCATGTCAGACAGGTTCGAGCCTTTACATTCAGCCTCCCTGAAGGATCTCACTCTTAAGACTCTTTTCCTGGTGTGCTTGGCCTCAGCTAAAAGAGTCAGTGAGCTTCATGCCTTCAGCAAGAACATCGGTTTTTCGACAGAAAAAGCCTCTTGTTCTCTTCAACTTGGTTTCCTAGCCAAGAATGAACTGCCTTCTCGTCCTTGGCCTAAATCTTTTGATATTCCTAGCTTATCAAAGATCGTAGGCAACGAGTTAGAGAGAGTATTATGCCCCGTTAGAGCTCTTAAGTTCTATTTAGCTCGTACTAAGCCTTTAAGAGGTAAATCTGAAGCGTTATGGTGTTCGGTTAAGAAACCATCCTTACCTATGTCAAAGAATGCTTTGTCATATTTTATCAGATTGTTAATACGAGAAGCTCATTCACACTTGAGTGAGGAAGACCGATCTTTGCTTAAGGTTAAGACGCACGAAATTAGAGCTATAGCAACTTCCGTGGCCTTTAAGCAAAATAGATCTCTGCAAAGTATCATGGACGCGACCTTTTGGAGAAGCAAGTCAGTGTTCGCTTCATTTTACTTGAAAGATGTCCAGACTCTTTACGAGGACTGCTACACACTGGGTCCATTCGTAGCAGCGAGTGCAGTAGTGGGTGAGGGCTCAACCACTACACTTCCCTAATTCCATATCCTTTTAATCTGTCTCTTGAAATGTTTTTAATATTGTTTTTTGGGTTGTACGGAAGGCTAAGAAGCCTTTCGCATCCTGGTTGATTTGGCGGGTGGTCAAAGTCATTT
The DNA here is from genome assembly GCF_036898095.1 of Palaemon carinicauda. Classification (NCBI taxonomy): domain Eukaryota; kingdom Metazoa; phylum Arthropoda; class Malacostraca; order Decapoda; family Palaemonidae; genus Palaemon; species Palaemon carinicauda. The sequence goes on along the minus strand of NC_090736.1, from coordinate 12,496,986 downwards.
CTTGAGAGCGCCCAGATTAGGGGTTTGATGAGGTCCTGTTGTATGGGTTGCAGCCCTTGATACTTCAGCTCCTGGGAGTCTGTCAGCATCCTAAGAGGATCGCTGGGCTCCGTGAGGAAGACAGACTTACAAGGCAGAGTAATCGTCTAAGTCGACTTCCTTACCAGGTACCTATTTATTTTGGTTTTGTTATATTGATAACTGTCAAAATGAAAAAACTCTTAGCTTATACGCTGTAAACATATTAACTCTGGTCTCTACCCACCTCCTTGGGTGTGAATCAGCTATTATATATTCACCGGCTAAGTTTAATATTTAAAAATGATATTTTAATTATAAAATAAATTTTTGAATATACTTACCCGGTGAATATATAAATTAAATGACCCTCCCTTCCTCCCCAATAGAGACGCAGCAGGACGAGAAGAATTGAAGGTTTTGTTTACATTCAAGAGTGGTATCTGGCCGACAGTTGGCGCTGGTGGGCACACCCGCAACCTGCATAGCGATCGCTCGCGAGTTTTTTTAGTATGTTGTCTGTCGAGCCGCAGAGTTGCAGCTATTATATATTCACCGGGTAAGTATATTCAAAAATTTATTTTATAATTAAAATATCATATTACACGGGGTTGGGCTCATGATAAATAGAAGAAAGACAGATGATGAGAATGGAGTATGTAATGGAAGATGAAATATCATTGGAAGGAGAAAGGATTAATGAGGTAGAATCATTCAAGTACCTAAGAACTATGATCTCCAATACAGGGTCTTTAGAATTAGTTTAGTGAAAGATTGAAAAAAGCAAATCAGACAATGGGTAGGTTAAGTAAAATTTGGAAATCAAATCGCCTGAAACTACATATAAAAATCAAATTATATATCAGTTTAGAGAGATCTGTGTTACTATATGGACATGTGTCATGGTATGACAATTAAACAATCTCAAATAGATTTAGTAGATTTGAGAACAAATCCCTCAGAAGGATATTGGGAGTTAAATATCCAGACAGGATTAGAAATGAAACAACAAGAGATTACTCGAGTGCCATATGTGGAGATCATGATGAGGGGTAGATGGAGATGGTTTGGGTATGCTCTTTGCACTCCCCAAGAGAGATTAGTTCACCAATTGTTTAGCTGGGCTCCACAAGGCACTAGAAGAGTTGGAAGAACCAGGCCTACAAGGCTGAGGACTAAGAAGCGTGAAGTAGGAGATGATGAATGGAGAAGTATTGAATTAAAAGCTCAAGATAGAGACGACTGGCGAAATCTAACCAAGGCCCTTTGCATTAATAGGCGTAGGGGGAGATGATGCTGATGAAATAAAAAAAAAATATCACTCTAATCATCTTATCATTCCCAGACACACCTACATCTGCTGGAACCCAACAAAATTGAACTGTTATACCACTGTCCAATAATAAAAAGCCATTGTAAAATTGTTAAAACTAAAGGGTTACTCGAATAAAAAACTTTCAAAGCTTGAAGGACACTCCTTACATCACTAAAATGGTAAAATTACCCTCCTCCTCCAACAGTATTTCCTCAGTAGCGGTTAACATGTTATACAGTTTGACAGTAAATTTGGAAGCTGTTAAAGGAAGTGCAGCTCTACAATTAAAACCATTACTGTATAGTCCAAATCCAATGCCAGCATCAGATTTGGAGCCATCAGTATATTTAAAAGTCAGTTCCCTATGTTCTGCAACATGTTCCATAAAAGGAGTTAGTTAAGTCTTTGTAACCTAAACCAATACCAAACAACAGAAGACTTTCAGTAAAGGTCGAAAGGTAACCCTACAGCGTCAACAAGGAGGCTTGGGATTGGTGAAGTTCTAAAGGCTCCTGTGGCCAATCTGATATCAGTATGGTGTATAGAACCTAAAATCTTTAGTCGACTTGGGGGTGGCTGAGGAGTAAATTTCACACCCATAACTAATTTTTGAAGAAATTAATTACTTTAAAACTTTACAATAGCTTTGTAGTCTGCCCCCCATGATGTATGGGAAAAAACTTTTAAAAGCTTTTTAAAGCTCTCAAGTGAGGAACCCATGTAAGCCTACAGTCAAATATCAATCCTAAAAGTCTAGCCTCAATTACACATGGGATCCGTTGGCCTTTGATGTACATATCCGGATCTGGATGTACTCCCCGAATACAACTGAAATGGACAACAGTAGTTTTTCTTGTCAAAAATTTAAATCCATTCATATCAGCTCACTGAATAAATTTGTCAATTGAGATTTGCAGTTTTCTCTCAACCATCGACATTCTATATCTAGCAAATGATATGGAGAGATCATCTATAAATAATGTTGAGAGAATATCTTTGGGAATGATGGAGGATATCCCATTCAAGGTTAGTGCAAATACTGTTACACTTAGCACAATACCCTGGGGAATGCCTTCTTCCTGACATTTCCTCTCAAATAGAGTTTCCCCCTCTCTCACTTGAAAAAAATCTGCGAAACAAATGATTGAATGAACAATGGTAGCTCTCCTCGTAATTCCAATTCATGAATGGTTTTAAGTATACCATATCTCCATGCAGTATCATATACCTTTTCAAGGTAAAAAAGGCTGTTATATGGTGCTGTTTGGGAGCAAAGGCTTCACAAATAGAGGATTCCAGTTGTATCAACACATCAGTCGTTGACTGCATTTTTCTAAATCCAGACTAGGTAGGTGATAAAATACCAGACAGCCTTTCCCTCCCATCACCTGGGGAGTTTACCCACAAATCCTTTGGTACCTTTGCACTTGGCCCTATAATGGCTGCTTAGCAGGTTGTGTAGCCAGCCTAGCTCCCTCCCTCACTGGACAGGAAGCATGTCTAAGATAGAAACTTCTATATAAGCCTAGAATGAAAGGTAGAATGACTGGCCGTCTACCCAAATTTTCTTTTTCTTTCACCACTCTTAGGGGTACAGTAATTGTGACCGCTATAGGCTGGACTGGATGTCGGATTTAGGTTAGGTTCATAATTGAACAACTTTCCTTTACTTATAGAACCTGTTAAGATGTATCTTCCCCATCCTCCTTGACAAGGGAGAGGATGGATAAAATGTATTCGATCCTATATCCCGTAATACCAATGAACACATTCTAACATATCCTGTAGGAGGATATAGGCTCTTTTGCAACCATGGACCATTTTTTCCTGGTAAAAGCCTAACATAACACCTATAGCATCCCTATACATAGATTGTTAGGAGACTGGTGAAGTCATCACCTTTGCTCCCATACATGGCCAGGTGCTCTGATAACTCCTGAGAAAGTTTAACCAGCCAGAATTTTGTTCATACAGACTTCATTCCTACTAAGGATGAGTCTTCCATAAAGGAATACAGTTTGTATTAGTGTAGTAAAGTCATTTGTATTTTTCCTAACTACTGTACACAAACCCAAGTCTTTCAAGCCGCACTTTGTGGCCTGACTGGTAACGTCTCTGCCTGGTGTTTGCCAGTCGGGGGTTCGAGTCCCGCTCAGACTCGTTAGTGCCATTAGTATTTGCAACCTTACCATCCTTGAGAGCTAAGGTTGGGGGGTTTGGTTGAGCCTATAGGTCTATCTGCTGAGTCATCAGCAGCCACTTCCTGGCCCTCCCAGGTCCTAGCTTGGGTGGAGAGGAGGCTTGGGCGCTGATCATATGTGGTCAGTCTCTAGGGCAATATCACTGTCCCTTGCCTCTGCCATTCATGAGTGACCTTTAAACCTTCAAATCTTTAAACAAGACACAGCCCTAAGGTCAAAAGTGCTAGTTTTGTTGACTGACAGGTGGGTGGACTTTCCCTTCACCACCTGTCGGTAGTTATGGCTGCCTCGTTGAGTTTTAATGTCCGTTCCAACTTTGCTGAAGGGATACTCCAATTAAAGGATTTAGGTTTGTATAGTTATGGAAAATACAAATTACTTTAAAAAGTTGAGATTGTTTGATAGTTAGGTACAAAGTGGTTTGCATTTTGAAGATTTGGGAATCTTATATTTTTTTCTATAACTACCTAGTTTTAAATTTATTTTGCAGGAAAGCATAGTTAGTTCTTCCTATGTGTCAGCTCAGTACCTAAGCCAAATGAAATTTGACAAGAAAGTTTATGTTATTGGAACAAGTGGAATTACAAAAGAATTGGATGAAGTTGGAATATCTTATATAGGAGCTGAGGTAAGATGCTATGTATTGTAGTGTTGTATGGTATCATTACTGTATTTAGATGTACCTAATTAAATGAAGACATTATTATATCTATGAATTTTAACTTTGAGAAGTAAAATGCAATTAATTCAGAAGTGCCAACTCCATACCCCAAAATAAAGTTAGAAAATTAAGATTAATAAGAAGTCCAAGATCTACCACTCAGCTGTTTACATACCTCCAAGAGATAGTAAAGGTATACGGTAATAGCTAATATGTAACATGAAGAGTAAGATAAAACATTGGCTCTTTGGACTACACTTTCCTAAAACTGGTTTCTAAAACCAAGATTTTTCTTAATAAAGGCACTCGTACTTAAATTTAATTTAATTTAGCTAAGTCTTATCTACCTACAGTATATTGATAGCCCACTTTCAGTTTTGTAGAAAAAAAAAAAAAAAAAAATTGAACTTTGAGGAAGTTCTGACAACAGCATAATGGAAAAATATTTATTTGAAGAGACCTCAAAAATTTGTGATGTGATTATTCTTGGTCGTATGATTTTAGTAGAGAATATTTTCAATATCAATATTTCAATTATGTTTATTTAATTAAGGTATAAAGTTTTTATTTTACAGTATAGCATATCCCAATTATTGCATTAAGACATATTTTTCAATATTTAACTTAGCCGGTGATTATAATAGCTGCAACTCTGTTGCTCGACAGAAAACTCTAAGGTAAAATTCGCCAGCGATCGCTACACAGGTTGCGGGTGTGCCTAACAGCGCCATCTGTCGTCCAGATACTCAGTACTCAATGTAAACAAAGAACTCAATTTTCTCTCTGTCGTGCTCCCGACAAGACGTGCTTATTCGCTGTTGCTAAACTGGATTTGTTTTCACAACTAATTGGTGAAGTACACTATTCTAGTTTTGAGCTTTCGCTGTGCAGGCTTTCTCTTCGCAATTCCTTGAACTCTTTTTGATTACGGATTCTTTGTTGATGACTTTTTGATAGTTTTTGAATTCCCCTTTGACCAATTCAAAATGGCTGACCCTTCACAAGTCCCAAAATTTAGGAAGTGCAATGCTAGGGACTGTTCAAGGCGTCTTCCGAAGGCCTCTATCGACCCTTACACTGTTTGTTCCAATTGTCGGGATAAAACCTGTCAATTGGAAGATCGATGTGAGGAGTGCGTTGGGCTTTCGGAATTCGATTTTATCGAATTCCAATAATATACACGTAGGCTAGAGAGAGATAGAGTTAGGAGAAGTTCCTCTCGTTCTATTGACATTTCCTCTCCTCTTGCCCCACAACCTATTCCTTCCCCTGTAGTGGTTGCTCCTAATCCCCCTTCTGGCACTCAGGAACCTTCGATGGCTGATATGATGCGTGCCATCCAAGCTCTGGGTGAGAGAGTTGAGTCCCTGGCTAGTGACCGTATTCAGCTCATGGCGGATGTGAAGGAGCTGAAGTGTAAAAGTGCAGTGGGAAGTGTTAAAGTGAGTGATAGTGTTGTGGATAGTGTTGCGCTTGAGGGTTCGTCTGTTCGTGCCTGTCGTCCTCCTAGTCCGGGACCTCTTGCAAGCTCCCAAGTCCAGGGGAGAAGCAATGTCGTACGACAAATGGGTTCGAGAGGCTTTAATCAGCGAACAGACGTTCCCTCCGTGGTATTGGGCGTATCTACCCAAGATCGCCCCTGCCTAACAAAGACGAGAGAGCCCATTTATACCTCGTCTGCGGAAGAGGTTTCTCGCAAGAAACCATGGACCAAGGTCTCACGACCGTTAAAGCGCAAGTCCAACGGCCCAGCTGTAGCCACTGGGTCAGTTTGGACTCGCTGCAGTCATCCGATGACTGCTCACCTCCTAAGAGAGGCAAAGCGGTACCGCTTCAGACAGTTACACCGTCTGTCGCCGCACCTGCTCCTGTAGACCCTAAGTGGTCTTTACTGCAAGACATGCAGTCGCAACTAACGTCGCTTATGCAGGACTTTCGTGTGGAGAAGGTTGCTGCCGCACCAGTAGCTAGTGCAGCTCCGTGCCTACAACCACCCACACGATCGGTTGTGCGTCCTGGGGACGCTGAGGTAACCTTCTCACGCACTCCAGTTGAGAGAGTTCCGCCACCCATGCGTTCCAGTGTGATCTGCCAGCCGCATGTTGACGTTCAGCGACGCACGGAGGTATCCGTTGACGTCCGTGAGGTTCAACAACCGTCAGAGTTGTTTTGTTTTGACGCGGTGCGTCAACCTCCGCAACCCAGTGTGGTTGCCACTGCGCACACACATCAGTCTAGACAGTCTGGAGTAGACGCTGTGCGTCCCCGCGCTGCTATGGTTGTTGCCAGCTCACAGACTGGGCAACAGTTCCATGACGTTGCGTCCGGTTCAGTCACGCATGCACCCGTGCGACCGGACTCAGCTATCCAGCCGTTACCCACTCCGTTGCCGCTTCCTCATCAATACTTGGATGAGGGACTTTCTGATGATGATGGTGCTGCTCACGTAGATGAACCGCATTCAGAACTGGACGAGCCTAAGTCTACGCAACCCTCTTTGGACTTTAGGAAAGTTTTGGCCCTGTTCAAAGAGATGTTTCCGGACCAGTTTGTGTCTGTGGCTCCGCGTTCTCCTCCGTCAGAGTTTGTGTTAGGCATGCCGTCAACCACCCCTGCCTTTACTAGACTCGTCCTCGCACGCTCGTCCAAGAGAGCTTTGCGGGTGATAGGAGAATGGCTGCAGTCCAAAAAGAGTTTAGGGAAGACAGCTTTTACGTTTCCCCCTGCTAGACTCTCTTCTAGATCGAGCGTCTGGTATGCCATGGGAGAAGTTCTCGGCTTGGGAGTTCCTGCCTCTGCCCAGGGCGACTTCTCAAGTCTTGTAGACTCTCCCCGCCGCCTAGCCATGAGACGCTCAAAAATATGTTGGTCATCTTCGGACCTGGACCACCTTTTGAAAGGTATCTATAGAGCCTTCGAGGTTTTTAACTTCATAGACTGGTGTCTAGGAGCTCTTAGTAGAAAGATCTCTCCGATGGAGAAGGAGACTTCATTGCTCATTATGTCCTGCATGGACAAGGCCGTACGTGATGGGTCTAATGAGCTTGCTGCATCTTTCGTGTCCGGAGTCCTTAAGAAGCGTGAAAACCTCTGCTCATTCCTTTCAGCTGGAGTTACACCATGCCAGAGATCCGAACTTCTGTTTGCTCCTCTTTCCAAGTGCCTTTTTCCAGAGGACCTGATTAAGGAGATGGCCGCTTCTTTGATACAGAAGGATACTCACGATCTTGTTGCGTCCTCTGCTCGCAAAGCCACCCCTTTGCCTACCTTGTCAGCTAGACCAAGGATGGACACTCCAGCGTCCCGTTTTATTCCGCCCTTTCGTGGCAGAGCCTCCAGCAGAGGAGGTGCTCGTGCCGAAGGGAGACGTGGAAAGAAGAAAGGAACCAAGTCCTTTAAGGGCAGAGTCTGACTGCCAGCTTCTTCAGACAGCAGTGGGAGCCAGACTCAAGAACTTCTGGCAGACCTGGGAAAAGAGAGGCGCAGATGCACAATCTGTGAAGTTGCTCAGAGAGGGGTACAAGATCCCGTTTGTACGAAAACCCCCTCTAGCAACGTCTCCCTTCGATCTCTCCCCCAGGTACAGAGAGGAAAACAAGAGACGAGCATTGAAACAGGAAGTGTCTCTCTTACTAGAGAAGGGAGCGGTAATCAAAGTCCTGGACCATCAAACCCCGGGATTCTACAACCGTCTCTTCTTGGTGTCAAAGAAGACAGGAGGGTGGAGGCCGGTGCTAGACGTCAGTGCGCTGAATGTCTTTGTCACAAAGCAGACGTTCTCCATGGAGACCACAAAGTCGGTTCTAGCAGCGGTCAGAAGGGAAGACTGGATGGTCTCGTTAGACCTAAGGGACGCCTACTTCCACGTCCCCATCCACCCGGACTCCCAACCTTTTCTAAGATTCGTTTTCGAAAAGGTTGTCTACCAGTTTCAAGCCCTGTGCTTTGGCCTAAGCACAGCTCCTCTTGTGTTTACGAGGCTGATGAGGAATGTAGCCAAATTCCTTCATTTAGCGGACATCCGAGCCTCCCTCTATTTGGACGACTGGCTTCTCAGAGCTTCTTCCAGTCGTCGCTGTCTGAAGGATCTAAAGTGGACTCTAGATCTGACCAAGGAATTGGGTCTCCTTGTCAATATGGAAAAGTCACAAGTGGTCCCATCCCAAGCTATTGTATATTTAGGGATGGAGATTCACAGTCTAGCTTTTCGGGCTTTTCCGTCGGCCCCCAGAACAAGCCAAGCCCAGTTATGCATCCAGAACATGCTGAAGAAGGAACGATGTTCAGTCAGGAAGTGGATGAGTCTGATAGGGACGCTATCATCCCTGGAACAGTTCGTGTCATTAGGAAGACTACACCTCCGTCCTCTTCAATATCACCTAGCATTTCACTGGAAAAAGGACAAGACGCTAGAAGCGGTCTCGATCCCCGTTTCCGAGAAGATGAAGTCTTGCCTGACATGGTGGAAGGACAGTATCAGCCTCAGAGAGGGTCTGCCCCTGGCTGTTCAGACTCCCAACCACGTTCTCTTCTCGGACGCATCGGACGTAGGCTGGGGCGCGACATTAGACGGTCGGGAATGCTCGGGAATATGGAACTCGAGTCAAAGGGCAATGCATATCAACTGCAAGGAGCTACTGGCAGTACATCTGGCCTTGAAAAGCTTCAAGTCTCTCCTTCAAGGCAAAGTGGTGGAGGTGAACTCGGACAACACCACGGCTTTGGCGTACATCTCCAAGCAAGGAGGGACCCACTCACTGACGTTGTACGAGATTGCAAGGGACCTCCTCACCTGGTCAAAAGGTCTAAACATTTCGCTAGTAACGAGGTTCATCCAAGGCAACTTGAATGTCATGGCAGATTGTCTCAGTCGGAAGGGACAAATCATTCCAACAGAATGGACCCTCCACAAGGATGTATGCAAGAGACTTTGGGCCACCTGGGGCCAGCCAACCATAGATCTCTTCGCAACCTCGATGACCAAGAGGCTCCCAATATATTGCTCACCAATCCCGGACCCAGCAGCAGTTCATATAGATGCCTTTCTCCTAGATTGGTCACATCTAGACCTATATGCATTCCCTCCGTTCAAGATTGTCAACAAGGTACTGCAGAAGTTCGCCTCTCACGAAGGGACAAGGTTGACGCTAGTTGCTCCCCTCTGGCCCGCGAGAGAATGGTTCACCGAGGTACTTCGATGGCTAGTAGACGTTCCCAGAACTCTTCCTCTAAGGGTGGACCTTCTACGTCAGCCACACGTAAAGAAGGTACACCAAGGCCTCCACGCTCTTCGTCTGACTGCCTTCAGACTACCGAAAGACTCTCGAGAGCTAGAGGCTTTTCGAAGGAGGCAGCCAGAGCGATTGCTAGAGCAAGGAGAACATCCACCCTTAGAGTCTACCAATCGAAGTGGGAAGTCTTCCGAAACTGGTGCAAGTCAGTATCTATATCCTCGACCAGTACCTCTGTAACCCAAATAGCTGACTTCCTCTTATACCTGAGGAAAGAACGATCTCTTTCAGCTCCCACTATCAAGGGTTACAGAAGCATGTTGGCATCAGTCTTCCGTCACAGAGGCTTAGATCTGTCCAACAATAAAGATCTACAGGACCTCCTTAAGTCTTTTGAGACCACGAAGGAGCGTCGTTTGGTTACACCTGGTTGGAATTTAGACGTGGTACTAAGATTCCTTATGTCAGACAGGTTCAAGCCGCTACAATCAGCCTCCCTGAAAGATCTCACCTTAAAGACTCTTTTCCTGGTATGCTTAGCCACAGCTAAAAGAGTCAGTGAGATTCATGCCTTCAGCAAGAACATCGGATTTTCATCTGAAACGGCTACATGTTCTCTACAACTTGGTTTTCTAGCCAAAAACGAGCTGCCTTCTCGACCTTGGCCGAAATCGTTCGATATTCCAAGCTTATCGAATATGGTTGGAAATGAACTAGAAAGAGTCTTATGCCCTGTGAGAGCTCTTAAGTTCTATTTAAAACGAACTAAACCTTTACGAGGCCTGTCTGAAGCTTTATGGTGTTCAGTTAAGAAACCATCTTTGCCTATGTCAAAGAATGCTTTATCCTATTTTATCAGACTGTTAATACGAGAAGCTCATTCCCATCTGAGTGAGGAAGACCAAGCTTTGCTGAAGGTAAGGACACACGAAGTTAGAGCTGTCGCAACTTCCGTGGCCTTTAAACAAAATAGATCTCTGCGAAGTATAATGGACGCAACCTATTGGAGAAGCAAGTCAGTGTTCGCGTCTTTTTATCTTAAGGATGTCCAGTCTCTTTACGAGGACTGCTACACTCTGGGACCATTCGTAGCAGCGAGTGCAGTAGTGGGTGAGGGCTCAACCACTACAATTCCCTAATTCCATAACCTTTTTAATCTTTCTCTTGAAATGTTTTTATTGTTGTTTTTGGGTTGTCCGGAAGGCTAAGAAGCCTTTCGCATCCTGGTTGATTTGGCGGGTGGTCAAAGTCATTTCTTGAGAAGCGCCTAGATTAGGGGTTTTGATGAGGTCCTGTTGTATGGGTTGCAACCCTTGATACTTCAGATCCTAGGGGTCGATCAGCATCCTAAGAGGATCGCGAGGCTCCGTAAGGAAGACGTACTTAAAAAGGCAGAGTAATTGTTCAAGTCGACTTCCTTACCAGGTACCTATTTATTTTGTTTTTGTTATTTTGATAACTTCTAATATGAAATAAAAATTCTTAGCTCATAATAATGTAAACATATTTTGCTGGTCTCTACCCACCCCCCTGGGTGTGAATCAGCTATTATAATCACCGGCTAAGTTAAATATTGAAAAATGTTATTTTTATAATAAAATAAATTTTTGAATATACTTACCCGGTGATTATAAATTAAAGGACCCTCCCTTCCTCCCCAATAGAGACGCAGTGGGACGAGGAGAAAATTGAGTTCTTTGTTTACATTGAGTACTGAGTATCTGGACGACAGATGGCGCTGTTGGGCACACCCGCAACCTGTGTAGCGATCGCTGGCGAATTTTACCTTAGAGTTTTCTGTCGAGCAACAGAGTTGCAGCTATTATAATCACCGGGTAAGTATATTCAAAAATTTATTTTATTATAAAAATAACATATTTTTACCTTTGATAAGTTTTGTGGACTGCATTTTATTCAACAGGATATAATACTTGTATATGGTATCTTAATGATTTAAAAATTAATTACAAAGTATTAATACTGATACAGTAATGATAATTATTTAACAGACAAATTAAAATTTTTTCATCTAAGCTGTGACAATTTCATTAAGATGTATTATGCACGGTATTAGTTATTTTAAGATATATTTAGTGTGAAATAAACTATTAATTCTAAATTTTTGAATTAACTCGATTCAACAATCAAGTAGGCTGAACCCTTCCATGTAACTCCTCTTCTTCAGCCTCTCCCATTCAAGGTTGCCACAACAAATCACCTGTTTCATTTACTTATACCTACTGTAGCCTCCTCTCTCGTGCCAACTGTCCTCATACCTTCACTTCTTGAATTCATAAATCTCATTTTAGTCCTTCCTCTCCTCCTTCTATCTTATGGCTTCATGCGTAGCATTGTCCTCCCCACATAATCTCCCTCACTTTTCTTAATGTGCCACCTTAGTCTTGCATCCTTACAAACTGATTGACATGTGCAGTTCCATTATTGAATTTATTTTTTATCTTATCCTTTTTCATTACCCCCAATGAAAACCTCAACATTTTCATTTCTGCAAGTTCCATTTCTGCTCCTTGGTTAAAGTCTTTAAACCATACAGCATACTTGGTCTTATCACCTGGTAATATTTTTTGCTTAATGTGAAAGTGCCACATTATTAAATTTTAGTAAAAAATTAAAACTATTTCTCGAGTTGGTTTATCACAATGCTATATAAACAGGCAGAAAAGAAATGGTTAACATGCAAAGTATATATTATTTTTTTCTATAAAGAATTTAATTTCATTTAATTTTTGGTGTTTACCTGCAATTGTGATCAGATAGTGGGGAAGAGCAAGTGCCCATTAGCATTGGGATTTAGGTACGTGAAGTCATGTGATATAAACTAGCATATCACCTTTACTATGTGGCGATGAGAGTGGGGAACTATTACTTTTTAAAGGTAATTATGGAAATAAAATATTTTAGTTTTAAAATCCTATAAATCTTTCCTTTGAAAATTAAAATACACTTTAGCTCAACTCTTCCATTCAATTTAAATAAATGTCAAAACCCATTCAACCTTTTTTTTTCTCTCTTACTCCTACTTCTTTACTTCTTTACTCTGTTATACTAAACTATGATAAAGAATAGGAACGATATTGTATATACCTAAACCGATGGGTGAGGTGGCAGTATCACAGCGCAGAACAGTAGACTTTGGACATTCTTCAGTACAGATATCACCTTCCATTCACCAACTCTCCTCCTCCTCTGATTTGACCACCAACAACGTCATCATCTCACTGCCAGGGATCAGCAAAGGACTATACTTTACTGGGGAAGGGCACTCTGCAAGAGGTAGACGATGGCACCCTATGCTTCTACAGTCGACTTTCTTATAAAGGTGTCTGGAAGCAGGAGACCAGTCCTATCAGCCCTGAATGAGTTTGTACTACAAACCTCATTCACAATAGACTCCAAGCACAGTCAGGCAAGCGATCAGGCTGTTGGACTTCATGATGACGATTGACATGAAGGATGCATACTTCTAGATCCCAATATAACCCAACTTCAGGAAGTACCTTCGATTCATGATAGCAAGCAGAGTGTACCAATTCAAGAGTCCTTTGTTTTGGTGTCTCAATAGCTTCGTAACTTTCCATCAGAATTTACACTCTAGTTTCGACATGGGGCACACCAGCTGCATTTGTCTTCTGGGTTACCTGGGTGATTGGTTGATCTTAGCAGACATGGTGGATGACCTTTTCCACTGAGACAAGATTGTCTCATTCTGTCACAGTCTGGGGATCATGGTGAATTGGGAGAAGTTGATCCTGGTGACTGAGCAAAGACTAACTTATCTAGGGATGTACATTGACAGTTGTAGGGAAAGTCTTCCCATCGTGGGACAGACTGTTACTCTTTCGAGAGGTGACTCTCCCTTTCCTTCAGCAGCCCCATTATTATTATTATTATTATTATTATTATTATTATTATTATTATTATAATTATTATTATTATTATTATTATTATTATTGTTGTTATTACAACTAGCTAAGCTACAACCCTAGTCGGAAAAGCAGGATGCTGTAAGCCCAAGGGTTCCAACAGGGTAGAATAGCCCAGCGAGGAAAGGAAATAAGGAAATAAATAAACTGCAAGAGAAGTAATGAACAAATAATTAAAATATCTGAAGAACGGTAACATTAAAACAGATCTTTCATATGTAAACTTTACAAAAAGTCTCATGTCAGTCTGTTCAACAAAGGAAATTTGCTGTTGAGAATCACACCTAAAGTTTTTAAAGAGTCAGACAGAGTTAAAGAAACATTATCAATGCCGAGGTCCAGATGATGAGGAGCCACTGTCCTCAACCTACTTACAATCATATTTAGAGTTTTTAGGATTCAACTTCATGCCCCATAATTTGTACAATGCACTAATTTTAGCTAGATCTCTATTAAGGCATTCAGCAACCTCCAACCTTCAGGAGATGGAATTGATACAGAGAGAGTAGCATCATCTGCATATGCATCAAGCTTATTTTCTAGCCTAAACCACATGTCATATGTATATAATATGAAAAGTAATGGGCCAAGAAGACTACCGTGAAGAGCACCAGATGTCACATTCCTATACATACTGTATACTCACTATGGTGCCAATTAACAACTCTGTAATCTATTACTTAAAGATTTAATAATGATGCTAAGAAAAGACTCACCCACTCCCAGTTGTTTGCATTTGAAAATAAGGGCCTCATGATTAACAGGGTCAAAGGCAGCAATAAATCAAGGTCAATTATACAAACTTCCTAACCACGATCAAGGAATTTCTGTAAAGCATTGGAGATTGTAAGAAGGGCATCACATGCTCCAAGGCCTTTACGAAAACCAAATTGCACATTAGAGAACAGATGATTACCTTCAGCAAACCCATTTAGACATTTTGCAAAAGACATTAAAAAACTTTAGATAATATGTGGGGTTATGGAAATTGGGTGGTAATGTTTAGGACTTGAGCTACCACAAACGCATTTACATCTGGAGTAACATTACCGATTCTCCAACAAGTGCTAAAAGCTCCTCTTCTTGCTAACTTGCACAAATTACAGATAACTTTGGAACTAGAAATCTGCAGTCCTTTTTAAAAATCAAAGAAAAAATACCATTTTGGTCTACACCTCTATAGGCATCAAAGTTCTTTACTCATACTTCCCCTCATCACCATACGTACAAAGCCGAGTTCTTTACTCATATTTCCCCTCATCACCTACCCCCTAGAAAGTCCCAGCCAGAATCAGAATGAGTGCTCTGTAAGCAAGCAGCAGGACTGGGCTTGCCCCCTCCCAGCCAGTATATCGTCAACCTGTTTACACCTCGTTATAAAAGTTTAATAGCCATATACTCCAGCTTCGTTGATAAAATATTCCATGTAAAGGACTCAGGTTTATATAGTTAAGAAAAATACAAATTATCTCTGAATTTGTAATATTTAAGGATTTAAATTACTGTATTTCATGTTCTCTGATATTTTATATTCTTCACAGCCAGATCCCCTTGTTGAGAATCCAGTCTTCCGTCTGAAAGACACAGTTCAACTTGAGCCAGATGTAGGAGCTGTAATTGTTGGCTTTGATGGTCATTTCAGCTTCCCCAAAATCATGAAAGCTGCTTCTTATCTAGAAAACAAGGATTGTCTTTTCATTGCTACCAATACTGATGAGAGATTTCCTTTGGGGAAGAGTGGCTTAGTCTTCCCTGGTCAGTGTGATTTTTGTTTGTATATTTGTTTATAGATAAGCATTTGGTTTTTACATGTATACAAACTTTTTATCCTTTAAAATAAGGAATATGTTTTCAGCAGGGCTGGAATGGCTATTGAATTGTTTAACGAGGTAGTTAATGACAGGTGGTAAGCACAGACGAGAAGCCCCACATGTCATAAGCCCGTCACTTTTGTTATCGGATGCAATGGCAATGAACTCACTTTTGCACCCTTATCAAACTTTTTCATCTTTCTTTTAGGAAGTAAATGCTGGCTTTTGTTTGTGACTATGGATGTAAAGCAAGAAATTCCTACTTGCTGGGTAAAAGGGTGAATTTTGAAACTGGTTTGACTAAACAAGCTGTATATCCACACTCTCTCTGGGCTTTTTGTAGGGCCATGATTGTAGATCATAGTCTCCTTTGCAATGACAGGTATAAACCTTGAAGGGAAGGAAGAGAGCTAAGCATTTTCTATATTCAGAGTAACAGGTCAGGCCTACACTACCCAGTTTTAGCCCTAACCTAAATGCTCTAATAGTAATGATTTAAGTAAAGGCTAGTGTGTGTTGGCTTTAGCATCAGCTAAATGTATAAGTGTTACTGATCAAGGTGGGCTTTTGGGAACACAATACAGTATGATCCTGTCACTTTTACTGTCCTTCGGATACAAAATATTTTTAAGACTAAGGGTCTGCCTCAATTTTTGGGCATCCCTTCACTAAAACTGGACGAAAACAGTTTTCTAATGTTTTTTTTTTTTTTTTTTTTTTTTTTTTGCTCAGTAAGAGCCATTCAGTTGTATTTGGACAAACCAAGGTAATAGAGGTGATGTCCCTAATTTAATATGTAGACTGAGGGTCTGCAATTGTCCACTAACCAAATATGCTTCGACATTCCTTGTTAAATAAGATTACAGAAGCACACAAGGAATTAGTCCTAAAAATAATCAATCCTTGAGAGTGAGAGTCCATAATGTGTTTGCAAAACATTATCTTAAGAAGGCAATCTACAGTATAGTACTGTATTTTTAATCAATTTAGTAAACAATCTGGAATCCTGTATTTTTAATTATTTAACTTAGCCGGTGAATATATAATAGCTGCTACTCAGCGGCTCGACAGAAAACACACTCAAAAACTCGCGAGCGATCGCTATGAAGGTTGCGGGTGTGACCACCAGCGCCAACTATCGGCCAGATACCACTCTTGCATGTAAACAAACCCTTCAATTCTTCTCTGTCGACCTTGACGACAAGACGTATCATTACTCGCTGTAGAACCTGGAGTTTTCTCAACATATTTGGTGAAGTACTTCATTTTGGTTTGAGCTTTCGCAGTACAGGTGTTTTATCTTCAACTTAAATCTTGAACTCGTTTTTGGATAGATTTAATTTTTGATGACTTTGGATTGTTTTTTGGACTTTCCTTGACTTTTAAATGGCCGACCCTTCCCTTAGTACGGAAGTGTGTTTAGGCTTTTAGCAATTATCTTATCACGTTATAAATTAATTATAGATTTTCCTCTATATATTTTATATCTCACCCGCCTTTATTAGGCCTCTTCGATTAGCTTTCCATTTATAATAAACATCAAGATAAATTTTAATGATTTGTTTATATGCGACCTTTCCTGAGAGTAGGCGGTCCTAACTTGGAAACCGAAGTTAAACAACGTTGAGCCCTTTCAATCGTAAATAACTTTTACAGAGCTAATGATTTAAAACTTATTAAATGAATATTTTTTAGTAGATATTTTATGAAAGATTTTCTTTGAATAGTCTTCGTACTGTTTCAAAGATGAACTAACGTTTAGTTTATTTATGCTACGCAGTTTGCGCTCTATCGTTACGATAGAGAGAGAGAGTATCACGGTTTCACTTTGCAGAAAGAGTAAATCGATTCTGACGTTTTGTTCATTCTTCTTTCAAAGCTTAAATGTTTTAAATTTTATTTTAAAGGAACTTTTTAATTGAAAAACCTTTCAGTTTTTTCCTTTGGTCAAATAACCTGTTTTTTGACGAAACTTAAACAGGCGTATCTCACTAAGATCACCCCTACCATAAGGCGAGAGAGACGATTTTCTCCTCGTCATCCGAAGGCTTTTCGCATAAGAAACCGTGGAACAAGGTTTCGAGGCCCTTTAAGCGAAAGTCAGTCCTTTCAGGACAGGTCCAGCGTCCTGGTTTTAACTATTAGGACAGCTCTGACCCTATGCAGTCATCGGAAGACTGCTCGCCGCCTAAACAAAAGCGTAACACAGACTCCGAGAGTCTTTTTGTAGGCAAGGTTTTGCAGTCACAGACGTTACCCTCGTCTCTTACCGCAACCATTCCCGTTGATCCTAAATGGGTTGTACGGCAAGACATGCAGAATAAGCTTGCCTCCCTTATGGAAGACTATTCTGCCGATAAGTCCGTTGAGCCTAGCCGTTTATCTCATCGAGATCCTGGCTTTCAGCCACCCAAACGTTCCTCTGTGCGTCCTGTTGACGTTGGCGTAGCCAAGTCACGTCAGTCAGGTTGTTTAGAACCACACTCGATGCGGTCTCGTGTGGATTTTCAGCCGCATTTGGACGTTAGGCCACTTGCTGATGCTCCTGTTGACGTTCAGGACGTTCGCCAATCATCGGAGTTGACTTGTTTTGACGCTGAGCGTCAACCTCCGCATTCTAGAGTTGTTTTGACTGCTCAGACTAGGCAGTCAAAGCAGTCTCGAGTGGACGCTGTGCGTCCTCACGCACCTGTTGTTGTTGACAGTTCACAGACTGTCAAGCAGTTACATGACGTTGCGTCCTGGTCCGCTACTAATGCACCAGTGCGTGTGGACTCTGCTTGTAAAGCATTGCCACCACGGTAGGTCTCTCCCTTGCTTGAGACTCGGCTATTGTCGGACAAGGTTCCTTCAGATGAGGAAGTTGCTGTTCCCCCTCCTACTGATATTCCCTTGACGACTCTGTCAGACGGAGAGGAGCCCAAAGCTGCTTAGCCCTCTATGGACTTTAAATAAATCATGCTGATTTTTAAGGATCTTTGTCCGGATCTTTTTGTAACTGCTGCTCCTCGTTCGCCTAAACGTCAGAGTTTACACTAGGCCTAGCTACTTCGAAGCCGTTGTTTTATAAGCTAGTGCTCTCTCGCTTTTCTAAGAGAGCTTTACGTTTGCTAGGCGACTGGTTTATCACCAGGAGGAGTTTGGGAGAGACAGCCTTTGCTTTCCCTACTTTTAAGCTGGCTTATAGAGCGAGAGTCTGATATGACACGAGAGAAGTTCTCGGCTTGGGAGTTCCTGCCTCTGCCCAGATAGACTTCTCAAACCTCATAGACTCTCCCTGGCGCCTGGCCATGAGACGCTCCAAGATTTTATGGTCGACTTCAGAGCTATTTTCGAGCGTTTGAAGTTTTGCTGTACAATTATGTCATGCATAAACAAGGCTTTCAGGGATGGCTCCTATGATCTGACAGCCACGTTCTCTGCAGGAACAAGTCCCTCAGGGATGGCTCCAATGATCTGGCAGCCACGTTCACTGCAGGAGTACGTAAGAGGCAAGTGCGCTCAATGTGTTCATTGTCAAGACAAACTTCACGATGAAGTCTACCAGGCTGTCTTGACAGCATTTATGGAAGGCGACTGGATGGTCTCTCTCGACATTCAGGAGGCATACTTCCACATTCCTATACACCCGGATTCCCAACCGTTTCTGAGGTTTGTTTACAGGAATGTGGGGTACCATTTTCGAGCCCTGTGCTTTGGCCTCAGTCCTGCTCCTCTCGGGTTTACGAGGCTCATGAGGAATGTGGCAAAATCCCTCCATCTATCGGGGATCCGAGCCTCCCTGTACTTGGACGACTGGCTTCTCAGAGCATCGTCCAGTCTTCACTGTCTGCAGGATCTACATTGGACGTTAAGTCTGGCCAGGGAGTTGGGACTTTTGGTCAACCTAAAAGTCCCAACTGATCCCATCCCAGATTATTCTATATTTGGGGGTGGAGATTCGCAGTCCAGTTTTTTTCGGGCTTTTCCGTCTGCCACCGAATAGAACAAGCCCTGCTCGAAGTCCAACTAATGCTGAAAAGAAAACGTTTGTTCAGTCAGGAGTTGGAACAGTCTCGTAGGGACTCTCTCATCCCTGGAGCAGTTTGTCTCACTAGGGAGACTACACCTTCTGCCTCTCCGGTTCCATCTAGCCTCTCACTGGAACTAGGACAAGACGTTAGAGACGGTATCATTCCCAGTCTCCGAACCAGTAAAGGCATGCCTGAAATGGTGGGACGGCAATATCAGTCTGAGAGAGGGACTATCCCTAGCAGTCAAGAACCCAAACCACGTGTTGTTCTCAGACGCGTCGGATTTGGGTTGGGGTGCGACCCTGGACGGTCGGGAATGCTCGGGTCTGTGGACCTCAAGTCAGAAGAGCATGCACATCAACGGCAAGGAGCTATTAGCAGTCCACTTGGCCTTGATGATTTTCGAAAGCTTCTTCGAAACTAAGTGGTAGAGGTCAACTCAGACAACACCACAACTTTGGCGTACATCTCCAAGCAAGGAGGCACACACTCCTTCACGCTGCTCGAGATCGCAAGGGACCTTCTCTTATGGTCAAGAAATCGAGGCATCTCCCTGTTGACGAGATTCATCCAGGGGGACTTGAACGTCTTGGCAGACTGTCTCAGTCGGAGGGGTCAGGTGATACACACGGAATGGACCCTCCACAAGGACGTGGGCAAGAGTCTTTGGGCTACTTGGGGTCAACCCACCATAGACCTCTTTGCCTCCTCGTTGACCAAAAGGTTACCAATCTATTGCTCTCCAGTCCTAGATACAGAAGCAATCCACATAAACGCGTTTCTACTGGATTGGTCTCTTCTGGACTTATATGCATTCCCACCATTCAAGATAGTCAACAAGGTACTGCAGAAGTTCGCCTCTCACGAAGGGACAAGGTTGACGTTGGTTGCTACCCTCTGGCCCGCGAGAGAGTGGTTCACCGAGGTACTTCAATGGCTGGTAGACTTTCCAAGAAGTCTTCCTCTAAGGGTAGATCTGTTACGTCAGCCCCACGTAAAGAATGTCCATCAAAGCCTCCCTGCTCTTCGTCTGACTTCCTTCAGACTATCGAAAGACTCTCAAGAGCTTGAGGCTTTTCGAAGGAGGCAGCCAGTGCGATTGCAAGAGCGAGGAGAGCTTCTACCATTAGAATATACCAGTCGAAGTGGGAAGTCTTTTGAAACTGGTGCAAGTCAGCATCTGTGTCCTCGTCCAATACCTCTGTAGCCCAAATCGCAGATTTTCTTTTACATCTGAGAAAGGTTCGCTCCCTTTCAGCTCCCACGATTAAGGGCTACAGGAGCATGTTGGCTTCGGTCTTTCGACATAGAGGCTTAGATCTTTCCAACAATAAAGATCTCCAAGATCTCCTTAAGTCTTTCGAGACCTCTAAGGAACGTCGTTTGGCAACTCCTGGATGGAACTTAGAGGTGGTCATAAGGTTCCTCATGTCAGACAGGTTTGAGCCATTACATTCAGCCTCCCTGAAGGATCTCACCCTCAAGACACTTTTCCTAGTGTGCTTGGCTTCGGCTAAAAGGGTCAGTGAACTTCATGCCTTCAGTAAGAACATCGGTTTTTTTCTACAGAAAAAGCCACTTGTTCACTTCAACTTGGTTTCCTGGCCAAAAAATGAACTGCCTTCTCGTCCTTGGCCTAAATCTTTTGATATTCCTTGCTTATCAGAGATCGTAGGCAACGAACTGGAAAGAGTATTATGTCCTGTTAGAGCTCTTAAGTTCTATTTAGCTCGTACTAAGTCATTACGAGGTAAATCTGAGGCATTATGGTGCTCAGTTGAGAAACCATCATTACCTATGTCAAAGAATGCTTTGTCATATTTTATCAGATTTTTTAATACGAGAAGCTCATTCTCACTTGAATGAGAAAGACCGATGGTTGCTTAAGGTTAAGACGCACGAAGTTAGAACTATAGCAACCTCCGTGGCCTTCAAGCAAAATAAATCTCTGCAAAGTATTATGGACGCGACTTTTTGGAGAAGCAAGTCAGTGTGCGCGTCATTTTACTTAAAAGATGTCCAGACTCTTTACGAGGACTGCTACACACTGGGTCCATTCGTTGCAGCGAGTGCAGTAGTGGGTGAGGGTTCTACCACTACATTACCCTAATTCCAATATCCTTTTTAATCTGTCTCTTGAAATGTTTTTTGGGATGTACGGAAGGCTAAGAAGCCTTTCGCATCCTTGTTGATTTGGCGGGTGGTCAAAGTCATTTCTTGAGAGCGCCCAGATTAGGGGTTTGTTGAGGTCCTGTTAGTATGGGTTGCAACTCTTTATACTTCAGCTCCTGGGAGTCTTTCAGCATCCTAAGAGGATCGCTGGGCTTCGTGAGGAAGACAGACTTACAAGGCAGAGTAATCGTCTAAGTCAACTTCCTTACCAGGTACCTATATATTTTGGTTTTGTTATATTGATAACTGTCAAAAACTCTTAGCTTATACGCTGTAAACTTAATTAACTCTGGTCTCTACCCACCGCCTTGGGTGTGAATCAGCTATTATATATTCACCGGCTAAGTTAAATATTTAAAAATGATATTTTAATTATAAAATAAATTTTTGAATATACTTACCCGGTGAATATATAAATTAAAGGCCCTCCCTTCCTCCCCAATAGAGACGCAGCGGGACGAGAAGAATTGAAGGGTTTGTTTACATACAAGAGTGGTATCTGGCCGATAGTTGGCGCTGGTGGTCACACCCGCAACCTTCATAGCGATCGCTCGCGAGTTTTTGAGTGTGTTTTCTGTCGAGCCGCTGAGTAGCAGCTATTATATATTCACCGGGTAAGTATATTCAAAAATTTATTTTATAATTAAAATATCATTTCAACTGTATTTTTTAATTACTTTAGTTTACAATCTGGAATCCTGTATTTCAATCTTCAATATAAATGGTTTATCAAAGTACAGTACTGTATTGTAAACTAAAAAAAGTAATCTACACAATCTCTGTAACCTTAACCTTGTTGTATTGCTTGAACTAAAATTTATCCCTCTCCTTCAATTGCACCCCACCTCCAACGGAGTGCAGAAGTCAGCAATATGAATGTCGGGGAACATTCACAGAAGTAATTAGAATTTTAATATTAAAATTTCATATTTCTATGATCCCCTGCTATTCATGTACATGCCTATCCTCCTCCACACTGACTCCAAGGGATAATGTCGACTTCGAAACTAAAGGAAATATTTCCTGAGGCAACAGTCTGGGCTTCCTACCACTTACAGTAGTGGGCTGTTCCTTTGTGAAAGGCATGTAAAGTTTGAAGCAAAAGAAAATTGGAAAATTTTAAACATTTCATGGACGAGTGTCGATTAAACATCAGGTAAGTGTAAAGATCAGAAATTTTATTATCAAAATTCTAATTTTGGGGAAGTGCTGTGTGGTGTCCAGGATCCTGGCTCCCTAATCTTGTGCAAGAGAGAGGAACAATTGATTCTCACTTGGAAATGAAAGTTGGTGGGTGGGTACAAGATGATGCGCAGGTTGAGTTGTCTCTAGCTGTAGTGGAAGTTCTTGGTGATGAGGAAGTAACAACTTATCCCCATAGGAGACGGTTTAAGCATTGGAGGTGCTGTCAATTTCAATGACCCGAGCTTGAAGGTCTCTCTTACACCTGAGCTTGAAGGTCTCTCTTACACCTGAGCTTGGAGGTCTCTCTTATAAATGCTGAGACACTGCTTTGCACGTTGATACACTGGCCCTAGAGTGGGGGAGAAAATAATTCTTTTGTATTCATGTTGTACTGGAATCCGTGTTTTAGCCTTTCACAGTCCTTGGAGACCCCACAGCACCTCCAGAAAGATAGGTTTTTCCTTTGTCAAAACTTCTCTATAATACACAGAGTGAGCTCCACCTAACAGAAATAACTCAGTACTGTACTGGTAATCATTTGGACAAGTTGGGACTGTGAAATCAATTCCCCTTTCAAGAGTTAACCAATCACAAACACTTTGGAAGTAAAGCTTGCATAAAGTGGGGGAAGCTTTACTGCAAAGCTGGATGAATTTTTGTATAGTACAGCATATTGTGGCATCGTTTAATTTCATTGCCATGAAAGTTCATGCACGTGTAGAAAATTCTATGTTTGCGCAGTCGTAAATTTGCGTATTTTCAATTTCAGCAGTAGTATTTTTCCCCCCTCTTGTATTTTTCCCCCTAACTGTATGGTATCTTTAAACAGAACGTTGTGCATAATGATCAACTGTTACGTGGATACATGTCAATTAGAGCGGTCTGTTTGGTAGTAACAAACTGACATGTCCACTGTTACAGTAAAATGGTTGAACTCATGCGGAAATGGAACTATAAAGACATTCTGATTATAGTTATACTCAATGACCATAGTTGTTTTGGCCAATTTTTCATGGCCGATGCCTTTCCTGCCGCCAACCCTCCCCATTTACCCGGGCTTGGGACTGGCACCAAGTTGAGGCTGGCTTGCCCCCCTCAGTGGCTGGGTATAACTATAATCAGAATGTCTTTTTAGTTCCATTTCCACATGAGTTCAACCACTTTACTGTAACAGTGGACATGTCAGTTTGTTACTAACAAACAGACCGCTCTAATTGACATGTATCTACGTAACAGTGGATCGTTATGCACTACGTTCTGTTTAAAGATACCATACAGTTGGAACTAAAAAGACACTGTCAAAGGTTTTTCAAAAGCGGGACTGTAAATAATCATGCCATACAAGCTGTGAAAGGATTTGTCACAAAAGTGCTTACTAGTAGTTAATTAGTACATGTAAACATATTAATCATTGTCTTGCATGTTATCTTTTTCTGATTGCCAATAAAAATAAAAATAAATAAAATGAAAGGAAAAAATGTTTTAATAAATTTGTGGTGTATACAGTAAGCTATGTTATATCATTAGTTCTACACAGTTTTGATACACGAATGACAACAATAATAATTATATGTACACTTTCAACAGAGAAATAGAAAAATAAAAGGAATAATACTAAATTAGTAAATAAAAGCATTATTATCATTGAGAGCCAATGAAGTAGATTATTTAGTTATAACATAAGTGAGAGGCAAAATGATATGGCAATTTTCCGAAGGTTACTTTTATAATGGCACGGACTTAGAATTTGCGCGGAATAAGCGAAAATTTACCCAGCGTAAACAAAACTTATTTCACAGTAGTTCCCAAACCTTAACTTGGTGCTTAATGGCCCTCTTGGGTTATATGCCTTGTCTTTGATGCTTAATGCCACTCATCCGTACCACTTCTCAAAGGTGGTCACCTTTTTTTCTAGTGTCTGGCAACTCTGCATATCTTAATCTTGGATTGTGGTACTGTACCTCATACAAGTAGGAAATAATCTAAGTAGAAAAGGAAGTTACTGTATGGCATACATCCACAAGGATTTTATAAGAAATAATTCATTTACAGATAACATATCTAAAATGAATTACGTGACTGTATTGCCTATTTACTAATATCCCATTCTATGAAAGAAAGTTGGAGAACTATAAGAGTTGATAGGTGATATTAGTAGGAACTATTTGGCATACAGTAAATAGAAATTCAAGTTTCAATTTGTATAAATATATATACAAGACTCAGATTGTTCTTAAAGAGCTTTTCTCCAAAATCCTTCTAATGTTACATTATCGATTGGTTTCTATGAATGCATGCATTTGACAAATGAGATGGGTTTCTAACTATAATTTCATTAAGAGCAGCTAGGTCAATTTGTTATTCTCACTTTAGACTGGTTTATAAACATGGGTAAAAATATAATTGTTCCTACACTTGATACAAACCCTCATTCTTCACTATAGGAGATATTCTAGCGCGGGCTGGAAAATACAGCAGAAAAACCTTAACAAGGTCAGACAGGTAGTTATCCACCTGTTAGTGGTGGGGGACTGCCGATAGGTAGCTATTGTTTACCTTCAATCGAATTCTAGCCGTCGCAGTGGTAACACAGCTGCTCCTGCTTTTGTTTAACTGGCAGACTAGCCTTTCTTTGTTGTATTTTTGATTAATTCTTCTTTTTTCTTTGTTAGATGTGATGTCCTCTATTATGAGGAAGTGTCCCAGGGTTCCCCCGAAATCCTGTGGCACTTTATGTCACCGCCGAAGGTGGATCCTCATTCCTTATGCCCTACGTGCAGAGGTCATAGGTGTTCTGAAGGCTCCCCCTGCCAAGTATGTAGAGAGTGGACGCCCTCTCAGTGGGAAAAGTTAGAGAAGAGGAAGAAGAAGAAATCCAAGAGGGATTCGTTACCTCCAGGTTCGCCGTCGAAAGGTAAGGAGTCTCGGGCCTCTCGATCTCTCCCTTCACTCTTCTTTGCCTCCCTCCTCCGGGGGGGAAGTCGAGGAAGAGTGGCACCATTGATTTAACCCCCATTCCTCTTGGTCAGGCAGATCACGTTGCCTCCCCCAGTGGGACAATACTATCCGCCACCGGGAATGACTGTTACCGCTTCCATTCCAGATCATGTACGAGCAGTATGGCCTGCCCTTGGACTTCCTGGTTCTCCTTCAGAGGAAGTTTGGAACCAGTTCCTTGCGGGCAAGGTAGTGCCTCAGGTCCCTTCTGTTTTTGAACCCTCGGGAGTTCCGGACCTCGCCTACCTTCCGTCAACTCAGTTGGCGCCTGCGGAAGTTTCAGTGGATATAGTAACTTCAGCTCCTGTGGTGCCTACTTCGCACTCCATTTGCACTTCTACAAAATCACAACGTCGCAAGCGCGAACATCGCAGTACCTCCTCCTCCTCCTCCTCTTTGGAGGCTAGGAGGGAGAGAGAGAAGAGGAAAATGAGAGCTCGCTCTCCTTTGCCCAGATGTTCTCGCCGGAGAGACAGGTGACATAGGAAGAGACATCATCGTTCTCGCTCTTCATCAACTTCTAACCTAAGAATAGCACTTCCTCTCGTCATCGTTCTCCCTCGCTATCATCTTTCTCTCGCGAGGGATTATCCAGCGCTTCAAGAAAAAGAGCGCTACGTTACGTTCTCGCTCCTCGTCACAAGAGAGCTCTCCAAAGCGTAATAAGCGCTCCCTTAAGAGAAGCTCTTCCCACGATTTTTCATCTAATCGCGTCAGGAGCGCGGCCAAGGGCAAAGCGTGCCCTGACCTCGATCCCTCTCCTTCACATATTAGTTTGAGGATCTCCGATCGCTCTAGGAAAGTCAGAAAGAGCACTTCTCCTCACCTTCGCTACGTGTCATCAGAGAGAGAGCGCTCTGGCCCTTCAACTTCCCGATCACGCAAGTCTCCGGTCATACTCTCGTGGGGTCAATCACCTCGCCCTCGTGTTCGGACAGGACAACTCCAGTTCCCCTGCTCCCTAATGAGTTACGGAATACGATCCTTATGAGAACCTCGGAAGAAGACGCTGGGGTTCAACCCTTCTTCTCTTCTGTTGAGAGCAGAAGGAAATGCCAGATCGCCGATCAATTCGACCTCTTCCACCTCGTTTTTCAGACCCTTCAAAGAGAGGAATCTCTACGAATACTACTAAGACAGTACGAATAATTCGGTCACCTTCTCCTAGACCGTCGACTTCCAGCGCTCGGCCTTCCCCTGTAATAACGGCAATGTGGTCTCCTACTTCGACGTTACCTCCAGACACTCTGACTTCTATCGCCCTTCCTCCTGTAATAACTTGCGAGGAATTAGCGCAGTCTGAGGATTCCTCGGAAGAGCAACTATGAAAGGACTTAGAGTCCTCCTAATTGAGGGCTCTAAGAACTGTGTAATATCTCGGGCTTCAGCGATCTAAATCTGTCTTCTCGACATACTAACGCTCCAGCTTTAGACAGACTATGTCGTCCTCCACCAAACCCTAAGACCAGAATTGAACTTCCCTGATCTGGTCACACTGCAGGCCGTCTGAGGAAGGTCTCGTTGGCGGTCTCGGGAGAAACGGGTTCCCTGAAGTCTCAGGGATCCCATAAACTTTTACAATTCCCGTTTACGAGGCAAAAGCGCTTTTACAAGGTCCGAGACTCCAACCCTTCTCCTCTGTCCCTGGATCCCCTCACAGCGAGGAACACACCTGGCTGCTTCTCGGAGAGAGACTACTCTTCCAGTCTCTTTTACAGCCACAGAAGCCTAGGCAATGGAAGCGGCTTCAATGTCCCTTTATCTTGGTTCGAGGCGTGGTCTGGTACAGTTGGCTACCTAGCGAGTCACAAGGACCTGTCAAACCAAAACTCCATGTAGTCCCTACAGGAACTCCTAGCTGCTGGGGCCAAGACAATGGACTTCCTAACTGCTACAACAGTGACTATGTGGAGCAATTGGGTCCTCAAAAGGAGGGAATCAGTAGTTTTCAGACTTCATAGGAGCATCAGTAAGGCCAAGAGATCGGATTTGAGAAACTCGGACCTTCTACAACCTCTCCTCTTTCCTAAACAAGCAATTTCCTCTACTTTAGATACTTGGAGGAAAGAGACACAGAACACCGCAATGCAAAAGGCTGCCTCTTTTCGCACAATGCAACAGCAGCCAACTCCACAACCTAAGACCTCAACCGCGGCTCCACCCGCAGGCAAGAGCCTCAGCCGCCCCTCCTTTGTACCCAAACCTATGGGCAGAGGAAAGTTGGCTCTTCCCAAGGCTAAAAGGAGGAACCCTAGAGAGAAATAGGGTCACGGTTCCCCCCTTCCAGTGCATAGGGGGGTGCCTGCAGGGGAGTTGGAGGAGGTGGAAAGCTATGGAGGTCATGCAATGAACCATCAAGGTGCTTCGTTTGGGGTACCGCATCCCCTTCATAGGCTCTCCTCCTCCTCTAATTCCTCCTCCGATCTCGTCCTCCCAGGTCCCTCGGAATCAAGGGAAACAGCAAGCCCTAGCTCGGGAGATCCAGAGCATGCTTCTAAAAGATGCCATCCAACAAGTCCCCAACACCTCCCTGGGGTTTTTCAGTTGCCTCTCTAATAGAGAAAGCTTCGGGGGGTTGGAGACCAGTTTGTGAAGCAAATTCCTTTCAAAATGGAGACAGCAGCCTCCATGATCCAAGCGGTGCGTCCAGGAGACTTTATGGCATATGTGGACTTAAAAGACGCATATTTCCATGTACCAATCCGTCGCTCAACTCTGAAATTCCTGCACTTTCTGGTTCAGGGTCGAAGCTTCAAGTTCAAAGTCCTATGCTTCAGCCTCTTGACTGCCCCACTGGTGTTTACAAGGGTTTTCGAACTCGTTTCCTCCTGGGCACACAAGCATGGGACACGACTGCTAAGGTATTTGGACGACTGGCTACTCCTGGCCTCGTCCAGGGAACAAGCCCTGGATCACCTGAGAAGGCTTCTCGACCTTTGCAAGGATCTGGGGATCCTTGTAAACGTAGAGATGTCTTGTTTGATTCCAACCCAAGTCATGAACTATCTGGGTATGTCCATCAACACCCAGGTAGGGAGGGTGTTCCCTTCGGAAGACAGACTTCTGAGACTGAAACAATCCATCGCTCAACTCTTGTCTCCACTGCCTCCTCCAGCCAAGATGTGGCAGTCTTCTGGGCCATCTTTCCTCCCTGGAAAAACTAGTTCCAGGTGGAAGATCAAGAATGAGAAGTCTCCAGTGGCATCTGAAGACCCATTGGTCCCAAAAGAACAATTCCCCATTCTTGCCAGTGGAGGTTCCAGCACTGGTGATACAAGATCTTCAGTGGTGGTCAACCAAAGAGAATACCCAAACGGGTATTCCCCTCCAAAGCCCCAATCCGAAGTTAAAACTTTTCGGACGCGGCGCTACGGGGCTAGGGTTCCCACCTAGGCCCGAAGTTAGCATCAGGAGTCTTGTCTCCGATAGAACAAACTCTCCGTATAAATCACCTAGAATTGTTAGCAGCCTGGAAAGGCCTAAAATACTTTGTAGATCTACAAGGAGGAGAGGTGGTGCTGATGAGCGACAACTCCACAGCCAACAAACAAGGGGGTACTCTGGCAAGAGACCTCTGTCTGCTAGCAGTACAGATTTGCCAGTGGGCGGAAGGTCACGACATTTCTCTCACAGCCAGATTTATTCCAGGTCAGAGAAAAATCATAGCGAATCAACTAAGCTGGCATCACCAAGTGTTGAGTGGCGAATGGTCTTTGGATCCTCGAGTAACGAAGGCAGTAATAGCTTTGTGGGGTTTCCCTACAATAGACCTGTTCACCACTTCTCTGAATGCGAAACTTCCCCGCTACGGGTCCCCAGTTCCAGATCATCAGGCAGCGATCCAGGACGCCCTTCAACAGTCTTGGGACAACCTGGACGCATACGCCTTTCCACCCTTTTGCCTGCTGAGAAGGGTGATCAACAAACTCGATCCCTCTCTTCCTTTAGTGGTGGACTTCCTTTTGTACCTCAGGGAGGAAAAGCTCCTCTCAGTCTCGGCAATTAAGGGCTATCGTTAAGCCTTGAGCCTCATCTGTAGACTGAAAGGGGTTGACCTTTCCACCTCAGAAGATATCACCTTGTTGATTCGAGGTTTTGAGAAATCTTGCCCCCCAGTTGAGATTAGACCACCACCTTGGGACGTGTCCCTGGTCTTATGTTCCTTGAAGGGTCCACCCAATGAGTCCTTAAATAGGACCTCTGACTACTTTCTGACCCTTAAGACCATCTTCCTAGTAGCTCTGGCCTCGGGAAAAAGGGTCAATGGACTACATGGTCTGTCTTACAACGTCACCCATTCTAGAGGATTGGGGGAAGTCTCTCTCAGCTTCGTGCCAGTCAGGCCGCTAAGGAAATACCTAGAGCACACCCGACCTTTCAGACCACGCCTCCTTCATCTCTTCCTCAGTACCAACAAGGTGAAGAAGAGAATCTCTCGCAACACCATCTCTTTCTGGCTCAAGAAAGTTATTGCGAGAGCCATTCACGGAGACCCAGAGGCAGCACAACCCAAAGCCCATCAAGTTAGGGGAGTGGTTGCCTCACTGGCATTTAAGAGAAATTTCTCAGTCTCCCAAGTCTTAAGAGGTGGGGTATGGAAACACCAATCTACATTCACCACTCACTATTTGAGCAATGTGACACATAGGTCTCTAGACACCTTTTCTATAGGGCCTATTGTGGCAGGTCAACAGGTGCTGTAGCTACCTTACGCCCTTTCAGGGGACAGTAGCCATTGGTTGAGGATTCCGTGTTACACTAGGTGTTAAGAAGGACATCCATTTATCTTCTTCGTTTCCTTCTCCCTCCCGTCTGGGTATCCTAGTCTGTAGCCAGTTTCAGCTGGACTTGCCAATGGAAATAAGGTATGAACTCATCTGATTCCTCTTAGAGGGTATAAGTTATACTCGTAGTCATGAGGTTTCTCCTTTTCAAGGTCGGGGGAATCCTAAGTATTAAAGGGTCCGAGTCGAATGTTCCTGACCCTCTTCAACCCTGAAACATCTGTTTCCATGAAGCTACAAACTTTCAGTTGTGCTAAGATTATAGGGATCTACAAAGAAAGAAGATTAATGGGAGATTTTTTTTCTTCAAAAGAGTCTAGTCTGAGGACTCTCTTCCCTAGGAATAGGGAACTCCTTGGCCACCCTAGCCTCAAGACTAAGTCTCCTATAGTAAAGAATGAGGGTTTGTATCAAGTGTAGGAACAAATGACAAACTTATAACAGAGTTTGTATTTTTCCTAACATACAAACCCGAATTCTTTACACAAATCTTCCCTCCGTCACCGCCCCTAGAATACAGTGAACCCTCGCTACTTCGCGGTTCGACAATCGCGGATTCACCACTTCGCGGGGTTTTCCCATAACCCATATATATATACATATCGCTGATTTTCCGGAAAATTCGAAAATACCGCGAAATCTGAAGACAACCAAATACGATATTTTGTTACCTGTAATTCCATTAATACTGTAATTAGTAATATCTGCTCTTACTGATTGTTCATTGCATTACATATGATATATAATTCAGCACAGAAAGAAATAAAACACGAAAAGAGAATGTGATCATACGATAATTCAGTACGTAGTAAAATTAAATCGAACATGAAACGCAAATCAGATGCAGTCATACCATATTAGAATGGTGTGTACTGTAATGGATGTGCTTCTTTTCCATGAATCTTTTGTATGTATACGTACGTAGTACAGTACTGCATCCAATAATATTCTTTGTTGCAAAAATCACATTTCGAATACTGTAAGCGTACGAGAGAGAGAGAGAGAGAGAGAGAGAGAGAGAGAGAGAGAGAGAGAGGCGTAAAATAGCGTACGTAAATTTTTATTATTATTGTTATTATTATTATTATTGTTGTTGTTGTTAATAAAATTATTATTGTTATTATTATTAATCATTATTATTATTATTATTACTGTACAGTATTATTATCATTATTTATTATTATTACGGTATTGTACTTAATCTACGTACGTTCAGTATGCGCGGGGCATCTTCTATGAGTAACCAACGCACCATGTACTGTAAGACGGGTTGTGATTGGTTCAAGCGCTGATAGATGACGAATCAAAACTCAAGTTTTGTTATCTAGCCTGTGATTGGTGTTTTGCCCGCATCTTCTACCCGCAGCATCAAAGTTCTCGCGGGGCTGGATCGTTCACTTTCTCTTTCCGCGTATTGCTGAGTAGACGTTCTTAAGTTTGTGAAGTTTAATCTGTGCTGTGTGCGACTGTTTTAAGTTGAACTTTTTGTTGAACTTTCTGTTAAATCCTACTGTACAATGCCTCCCAAGCGTTCTGCTTCTAGTAAGGCTGGTAGTGAGCCTAAACGCCACCGAAGGATGATGACGATAGCTGAGAAGGTTACGCTTCTCGACATGTTAAAAGATGGTAGAAGTTACGCGGCCGCCGGCCGCCATTTTGGCATCAACGAATCCACCGTTCGCTATATCAAAAAGGACGAGGCGAACATTAGAAAGACTGCTGCAATCACCTTTAGCAGATCAGCGAAGCGAGTCGTTACAACGCGTAATAAAACGATCGTACGCATGGAAGGTGCTTTAGCTGTGTGGATTGCCGACTGCCGGAAGAAGAACATAGCGTTGGATACGAACACCATCCAAACAAAGGCTTTGAGCTTATATGAGAATTTTGCTGCAAAGGAACCTAAAGACGACGACGGCAACCATGCTGAAGATGATGATGATGCAGATGATCCTCAACCAGGGACATCCACTGATTCCCAGCCTCAGAAACGTTTTTCCGCAAGCAAAGGATGGTTCGCGAAGTTTCAGAAACGCTTCGCCCTGAAAAGCGTTTCCCTGCATGGGGAGTCTGCTTCCGCTGACACTGCCGCTGCTGAAACTTACGTGAACCAGACTTTCAAGAACATTATCGCTGAAGGTGGATACAAGCCGGAACAAGTGTTTAATATGGATGAAACCGGCTTGTTTTGGAAGAGAATGCCGTCGCGAACTTTCCTGTTCAAAGAGGAAGCCAAAGCCTCTGGCTTTAAGGCATTCAAGGATCGCGTTACCCTCGTGATGTGTGGCAATGCTGCTGGATTTTTGTTAAAGCCGGGGCTTATTTATAAGTCGAAAAATCCTCGCGCTTTGAAAAATAAAAATAAGAATCTCCTTCCCGTGTACTGGATGCATAATCAAAAAGCATGGATTACGAAGATGCTGACCTCCAACTGGTTCCACCAGTGTTTCATCCCGCAAGTCCATGAATATCTCTTAGAGAAGGGCTTGCCATTCAAGATCCTTCTCCTTATGGATAACGCTGGTGGACACGCAACTGACCTGTCGCGTGAGGGCGTTCAGGTTGAGTTCCTGCCACCCAACACCACGTCATTAATTCAACCGATGGACCAGGGGGTTATCAGGGCGTTCAAGGCCCTCTACACGAAGAATACCTTGGCGGACCTCGTTGCGTGTGTGGATGCTGCCCAAGATGACGAGGATGAAGATTTCAACTTGAAGGCGTACTGGCGGCAGTACACCATAGCCACGTGCCTGCAGAATATTCAAAAGGCACTTCAAGAGATGAAACCTGCAACCGTAAATGCGAGCTGGAAGAAGCTGTGGCCCGATATTGTTTACGACGACAAGGGATTTACTCCGTCGGAAATCCAACACTCTGCAATACGGAAATCTGTGCAGTTGGCTGCCATAATTGGAGGTGACGGGTTTGGCGACATGACGACTGAAGACGTCGACGAGTTGTTGGACTGCCATTCCCAGCCCCTAACTGACGCAGACCTCGAAGACCTGACGAAATCGGCAAGTGAGGAAGAGAGTGAGGGTACCCAGGAAGAGACCCAAGAAAATGTCGAAGAAACGGGCTTAACATTAGAACGGCTTGCCAAGTTCTGCAACCATATGAAGGAGGCGAAAGAAATGTTACAAGAGTGGGACGAGGATATGGTTCGCTCGATGCAATTCTCAAATAAGGTCGATGACATCATGACTCCCTACAGGATGCTCTTGGATCGAAAAAAGAAGCAGCGGCAACAACTTCCGATCACAATGTTCTTCCAGCCTCGCAAAAAAGAGCCAGTTCCTCCTGCTAGTACGCCTTCGGAAGAAATTGAAGAAATTTCCCAGGAAGAAGTTGAAGAGGTGTCCCAGGAAAAGACACCTCCGTCTGAAGAGACGTAAAATACTATCATTGACTGCACAGTAGAACACATCATCAGCTTCATCATCATCATTTCTACTGTGCAGCAAATTCATCGCCATCGTCATTCAAGTTTTTCTTGAACTTCTTTCGTGGTGAGTACAGTAACAATCTTTATTTTTTACTTTAACCTGTTTTATAGTTTAGTAATGTACGTACTGTATGCATTAAGTTAAAGGGAAGGTTTTAAAAGTCTACATGTTGTAACCTATCATATTTTTTTTGTTTAAAATTTACATTCGTACGTAAAACAATCTCTCTCTCTCTCTCTCTCTCTCTCTCTCTCTCTCTCTCTCTCTCTCTCTCTCTCTCTCTCTCAAATTGTTTTCCTGTTTTGCTACGTACAAGTACTGTATAATTTATATTTGTAAGGTAACATATTTTGTAAATGCTTTTACTGTAAATACTGTATGTAAAGTATCATTATTTATCACTATCATCATGCGCGTTAAATGCCTTGTTTGTTCTGAGCGTGGTTGTTTACTGAGCGTACACGCCGTCGTTTCAGGCGGCGTCATAAAGAAAAAGATTTCATTTGGAAGTCCTAAGAAAAATACGTAAACTAAAACATTGGTAATAAAAAAATCAACATACAGTACTGTATAATCAATATAATCGATGCAAAAACTAACCTATACATATATGTGTACACTAAATGAGTTTGTTTCTTCATTATGATCAGAGATGAACGTAAACAAAACATTGGTTGCCATTTTTTATCGTGCTATTTAGGTGTTTAGGAAACACATGATATAAAATCGCCTTTAATATTTGTGCCTGTTTTAGTTTAGGGTGCTGTAGTACATGCATTAAGTGTTCTGTACATTAAAGGGTGGTTTGTTAACAGTACTACGTACAAGGGAAGGTTTTAAAAGTCCGAATATACATGTTAAATAAATAGGTAAATATGCTGTCACTACTTCGCGGATTTTCACCTATCGCGCCCGCGTCTGGAACCTATCTACCGCGATAAACGAGGGTTCACTGTAGTCCTACCTAGAATCCGATTGAAGGTAAACAGTAGCTACCGACCGGCGGCCCCCACCGCTAACAGGTGGATAACTACCTGCCCGGTCGTTAACGACCTTGTTAAGGTTTTTCTGCTGTATTTTCCAGCTCGCGCTAGAATATCTCATATAGTAAAGAATTCAGGTTTGTATGTTAGGAAAAATACAAACTCTGTTATAAGTCTGTCATGTTTGCATCTGTGAAACAAAGTCACATCTTAGGAACAAAGATTATCTAAAATTTTTACTATGATAATTTATTTTATACTTTAGGTACTGGATGTCTAGTGAAAGCTGTAGAGACCGTAGCTGAACGCCCACCTGTCATTATGGGGAAACCTTCAGGGAACATGTTCTCAGTTATTAGTACAAGTAATAATCTGGAACCATCTCGTACCTTAATGATTGGTGACAGGTAAGTGTAATTTAAATCTCAAGTTCTATCTTTCTTTTCTTTTGATTAAGCTAATATTATTAAAGCCCATCAGCATTTAAAATATTTGTTCCTAAATGTTGTTATTTTAATTGCAGATGTAACACTGACATACTGTTTGGTAAAAACTGTGGTTTGATTACGCTGGTGGTTTTGAGTGGTGTGACTGAGATGGCACACCTCGAGGCTTGGGCTGCAAGTGATGATAAAGAACAACACAAGCTGTTGGCTGATTACTACCTTCCAGAAATTGGTGATATTTTCAAATTAATCCATGAAAATTATGAGTAAGTGAAACATACCATGACTGTTTTATTGATAGGTAGGAAGTCCGGCGAGTTAAAAAGAAATTAACTTGGTCTTTTTATTATTCTTTATACCTTTTCATAATGGATAAAAATTACTCTAAATTTTAATCCTCCTTTTCAAGTCATTGACAATCTTGTCATATTTTTTTAATACTCTGGAACATTTCCATACTGTTTAACAACTTGAATGTACTGTACATTTTTCTTAGTTTTATTGGAACTACTTAATACTGTACGTGTATCATATTGTAGGGTCACATGATCGCCAAGTTTTCTGGCATGTTCTTCATTGGAAAAGCTTAATCAAATAGCTATGTATTACTACAGTGTTAGGGTGAGTAATATAACAAGAAGTGTAAGAGATGTACTGAAGTATTGAGAAAAATCTGAAGGAGATATTGAAGGTGCCAGTAGCTTGGAGATTTTTTATGGTGCATGACTATTTTTACACATTAATGTACATGTACTGTACAGTATATATGTTTGATGTTATATTTTCATACTGAATGTTTGGTTATTTATATATTCATGTATGTAAAAACAAAAAATAAAATTCATTTAGAGGTAAAACTTCAAGATTTTAATATTGTTGAAACATGAAAGGTTCAAATTTCTCAAATACTGTACTTTAATTAGTAAAAATGCATATATTTTAAAAAAAAATTCTTATATTTTTTTTTTTTTTTTTTGTATGCTCTAAGGCAGAAAGTGAGCATTAGTTACTTCAATCATATAATTTTTGTGGTACTGACTCCATCCATATCTTATTTCGATTTATTGTCTTAATGCTTTCTCGTGATGCTTTTCAAGTTTTATTTTTCATATAAACTTTGACAATATACTGTATTACTGTACTCTGTTTTCCATGGAAATGACAAGATGCATGTTTGGAGGAAATGCTCAAATCTGTTTGTAGCAGAATTTTTCTCTAACATTCATGATGTTTTTATATTGAAGAATTTATGATTGTTAAAGTCATCAGTACAGTATTACTTATGGAAATGGAATCTTTCTAGGTTTTGTTTTCTGTATCGGAAAGCAGTTGATCATGATGTATATTAAGTTGAATTTTGTTCATTATTTATTGGTTCATTTCTGTTCTCAAGATTTATTGTATGAACCAGAAATCTTTTTTTTTTTTCTTAATAATTGTAAATTGAATTTCTCTCCGGTACTTGAAATCTTATTTAGTAAGAAGTGACAGTGTAATATTCAACTTATTTATTACTACTGAATAATGACACTTTATTTTTTGTGGTTGTAAGAAGCACTTCAGGGACATCTTAAGGGACTAGCATATTGTAATGTGGCAGTACTGATCGACTATACTTATTATAAGATTCACTTATACTGTACATGGTTGGCCAGTTGGTACCATTATGAAAAATTCTATTTAAGAAATCAGTGATATGCCTAAGAAAAATAAAAAAAATAATGAATAAACAAGACTTTCTGAGACGTCTAACTATTCATCCTTCTGCAGCTGAAAAATCTCCCCTCCCATACCCTTACCTCCAAGACCTCTTGTTTACAAGAAAGCAGAAATATTTTAAATCTCTTAAAAAAAATTTAAAAAAATGTTTCTACACTAATTTAAAAAGTATGGAGATTAGAACTGAACATATTTAATTTTACCATTTAATGATAATTTAAAACTATTTAAAAATGGAATGCACAACTTTTACATCAACTATTTTATCAGATTATAAAATTTTCTATGTAAATCTTAACCTATGATTTTAATATTCTTCAAACCTATGAGGAAAAACTAAGAACAATAAAATTCCATAACTTTACCTTCAAAAATGTTATAAGCTTTTTTATGCACAGAAGAGTTAAGGGGGTGCCAAATTGAAGGCAGAAAAAAAATTGGCAAAAGAAAAAAGCACTGTATTTGATATTTTGACTCTAATCTTTTGTGGCATATGTTAAATATGATTCTGAATAATGTGTTACCATGATATAATAAAACAACAATGCTATGACATCATACATTGAAAATTAAAAAAAAAGTTTCCTTCAAAAAATATCCTATTGGCGTTATAATTTGTGCAAGAGACAAAATCTGTCATGGATGTCCTTTAAACATATATATATATATATATATATATATATATATATATATATATATATATATATATATATATATATATATATATATATATATATATATATATATATCGGTACATTTTGTTTTTTTGGTATTTCCCTAAATATGATGAAAAATCATGCTCACTAGACGACTACCCAGAGTGACGTCACAGAAATCAAGGATTTTCTTGATTTGGTTCCAAATGACATGAACA